>NC_134268.1:210333069-210500569 GCF_031893055.1 Leptodactylus fuscus | reverse complement strand
AGCAGGCGTCATGTGAACCATCGCTTTCCAAGGACTTCAAATCCCATTTAATTCTCCCCTTAACTCGGCAGCCGGCACGTCTACTCCTGCACCTCATCTTCCACCAATGGCTTTTCTTCCTATCCACTTTACATTTAACCAAGTACAAAATGGAAATCCATATTCCCTTTCAATTTACAACCTGTTTCTCAGCTCCGCCGGTGAAATCGTGCTGACAGAGCAACAAGACGGAATTGCTTTAAACTCTATGTGCGTTGTATCAATCGCTCGGTGGAAACATGAAATAATAAGGGAGGAGGGGGGGGGGGGGGGGGGTAGATAAATAGCCATAAAGAATCCAGGTAGGGTACGATGTCGTGGGATTCGGATCCACAGACAAGCCTTTGTTCCCGTTTGTCACACTCTGATGCCGACGCCTGTAAACACCGTTTAATTCTCGGCTTTTGTCATTTTGTTATCTGTTGTGTTAGGAATTGTTGAACTTGCCGCTTCAGCCTTGATAATTGATTCTCGGGTTGCAAAACTTGGCATTTCGCAAAATATAAGATAACGTAATAAGGAATCCGCTCCGAAGAGTCAGGTTTTTATACTAAACCACTAAGAAGGTTGGTGCTAGACAGGGGCTTAGCCAGTAGGGGGTGCTAAGGTCGCCATCACCTCCGGGCCCTGGAGCCGCAGGGGGCCCTAAGGCTTCTGTACAACATGAGAAGACATCAAAGCCCCATTACAGATTGGCCGGTTTCTAAAATGATCTTGGTTCCAAGCTGATGGACGTGTACCTATGATTTTGGTTTTGCTACAGTAGTTCCTGTACAATCCTATGGTTATATGAAGATATTTTGTGCCTGCCGGTCTTGGATTTGAGCTCTACACTAGATAATGATTCCCAATACTGTACAGCAATGATTGTCTCCATAATAGCAACCCCTGTGGTCAAGTGAGGAATTGCAAAAAAATAAATTAATCTCCATTTTTAAAGCCTAACGCCAATTATAAGCAACTTTTCATGAATTATTAGTATAGGTGAAGAAACTTTGTAATATGTCTTATTAAGGAGATCTGTTTTCTTCTCCGCTTATTAAGCTGATCTCCTACTCCTTATCTGGAGTTTGACTGCTTGATTACATTATATCCGTCTCCGTATTCAGCTGCACAAATAGAGCTCTATGGAGTAGAGAGGGGTGGAGTAGGATTGTCTTGATGGCTGTTTAATTGATTTATTTCCTCATTCTGTGCACTCCTAGCCTCTTATCTACAACTTACAACATATATTCATTAAAAAATTCTTGTGTGGATTTCTCATTCCACAGACCTGCTTGTGGGGATCTCCTGGTGCCATTGTTATTATGTATATCAGTCACATGGCACAGCTGTAGCTCAGTGCCATTCAAGTGAATGGGGCTGCACTGGAATACCAAGAACACTAACCTATCTACCTGCAGGGCTGGAGTGATATGCTGGGTCTGGTGACACTAACCTATCTATCTGCAGGGCTGGGGTGATATACTGGTTCTGGTGACAGTAACCTATCTATCTGCAGGACTGGGGTGATATGCTGGGTCTGGTGACACTAACCTATCTATCTGCAGGGCTGGGGTGATATGCTGGGTCTGGTGACAGTAACCTATCTATCTGCAGGACTGGGGTGATATGCTGGTTCTGGTGACACTAACCTATCTATCTGCAGGGCTGGGGTGATATGCTGGTTCTGGTGACACTAACCTTTCTATCTGCAGGGCTGGGGTGATATTCTGGTTCTGGTGACACTAACCTATCTATCTGCAGGGCTGGGGTGATATGCTGGGTCTGGTGACACTAACCTATCTATCTGCAGGACTGGGGTGATATGCTGGGTCTGGTGACACTAACCTATCTATCTGCAGGGCTGGGGTGATATGCTGGGTCTGGTGACAGTAACCTATCTATCTGCAGGGCTGGGGTGATATGCTGGGTCTGGTGACAGTAACCTATCTATCTGCAGGACTGGGGTTATATGCTGGTTCTGGTGACACTAACCTATCTATCTGCAGGGCTGGGGTGATATGCTGGTTCTGGTGACACTAACCTTTCTATCTGCAGGGCTGGGGTGATATTCTGGTTCTGGTGACACTAACCTATCTATCTGCAGGGCTGGGGTGATATACTGGTTCTGGTGACAGTAACCTATCTATCTGCAGGGCTGGGGTGATATGCTGGTTCTGGTGACACTAACCTATCTATCTGCAGGGCTGGGGTGATATGCTGGGTCTGGTGACAGTAACCTATCTATCTGCAGGGCTGGGGTGATATGCTGGGTCTGGTGACAGTAACCTATCTATCTGCAGGGCTGGGGTGATATACTGGTTCTGGTGACACTAACCTATCTATCTGCAGGGCTGGGGTGATATGCTGGTTCTGGTGACACTAACCTTTCTATCTGCAGGGCTGGGGTGATATGCTGGTTCTGGTGACAGTAACCTATCTATCTGCAGGGCTGGGGTGATATGCTGGTTCTGGTGACACTAACCTATCTATCTGCAGGGCTGGGGTGATATGCTGGGTCTGGTGACAGTAACCTATCTATCTGCAGGGCTGGGGTGATATGCTGGTTCTGGTGACACTAACCTATCTATCTGCAGGGCTGGGGTGATATGCTGGGTCTGGTGACAGTAACCTATCTATCTGCAGGGCTGGGGTGATATGCTGGTTCTGGTGACAGTAACCTATCTATCTGCAGGGCTGGGGTGATATGCTGGTTCTGGTGACACTAACCTATCTATCTGCAGGGCTGGGGTGATATGCTGGGTCTGGTGACAGTAACCTATCTATCTGCAGGGCTGGGGTGATATGCTGGTTCTGGTGACACTAACCTATCTATCTGCAGGGCTGGGGTGATATGATAGCCTCCCTTTATTGTCTTGGGTCTTTCTTGGGGCATAGGCTATGTTTGGAGTTGACAGGCATAGCTAATATTCCAAAATAAGCTGGTAAATAAATTCCATGTAATTTTTTGGGACTCAATGAAACAAATAAGTAACATTATGAAGGAGAATTGGTTTATTGAAGAAGATTAGTTGAAGCAGGAAGCCGAATGTTCAGATGAGATATTGTGCTAATGTTTTATTATGGGGAAAGTCAGGTGCGGCAGTCTCGGCGTCGGCAGAACGGAACGTCAGCGGTGGCTCTGAATTATTGAAGTCATTTGAGTGTGAATAGAGGAACTTAGATAATTAGACAAGCCGCTGCCTGTACAATAAGATTAAGCGGATAAAGCCTGTTTAATAGTTTTCCTAAAAGAAGGCAGTAAAACAAGCGCTTAGAAGAAGCCAAAGCACAAATAAACTGTTCAGGAGGCCGAAGCCTCACCATGTAGGTCTAATTCATCAAAGCAGAGCATATGACGGTGCTAGAACCCTCAGACGTTGCGTCCTGGCCATGAAGATTCCGCACTGTGAAGGTGTTGTATTGTATCTCTAATAAGAGTTACAGGGAGCTACCTATAGGTGGCACTAGAGAGATAGACTGGTAAAATCTAAGACCAGCCCAATGGCTAAGACCTCACACAGCGAAACGCAGCTAAAAAAAAAAACACTGCGGAAATAAACGCTGCAACATTTCGTTGCGGTTTTGCTACATTTTTATCTGCCTTTTTTCTTCTCCTATTGGAACATTTTCTCAATTCTGCAGCTAAAATTAGCATACTGTGTGTGTTTTTGAAAAATGTTTTTGAAAACTCTTTTTTTTTCCCCCAAAATGTTAGGTACATCCAAAACTTCTAAAAAATGCCCAATATACATCCTATTAGATATTTATTCCAACCCTAAATGATCAAACATGACCAGAACTTTCCTTAATCATCCACATAAAAAAGAATTCTATTATTGCCAATATTATCAGTCGCACTATAGACCCGCCCCTGAGTAAACTCATCGTGACCAGAACTTATCTAGATAACCCTCATAAAGAAGAATTCTGTTATTGCTAATGTTGTCGTTATCAGTCTCACCCTCTACCCACCCCTGCATAGACTGATGAAGATCAAAACTGACCTTAACCAACCCCATAAAAATACTTTTATCATTACTAATATTGTTCTTACCAGTCTCCTCCTAGACCCGCCCCTGAATAGACTCAACATCATCTTTACAACTCACATAAAAAATAATTCTATTATTACTACTATATTGCTATATTCCCACCCATGCATAGAATGATCTAGACCAGAACGTACATTAACAACCCGCATAAAAATGAATTCTACTATTACTAATATTGTTCTTATCAGTATCACCCTTGACTTGCCCCTAAATAAACTGATTAATTCCAAAACTAATATTAACCACCTATGTATGTAATAACAATATTACAAACATGGTTATTATCAGTCTCACCCTATACCCGCCTCCGAATAGGCTCAACATGACTGGAACATAACTTGACAACTCACATAAAAAAATAATTCTATTACCATTCTATTGTTATTATTGGTCTCACCCTAGAACCACCCCTGAATAGACTGATCACGACAAGAATTTACCTTAAACACCCGCATAAAAATACATTTTACTATTACTAATATTGTTATTCTCAGTACCCATGACCCGCCCCTGAATAAACTCATTGAGAGCAAAGCTTACCTTAAACACCTTTTTTCTAATATTGTTATCAGATCCACCGTAGACCCACCTCCGAATAGACTCAACATGATCAGAACTTACCTTAACAACCCATATAAAACATAATTCTATTATTACTATTATATTGTTATTATCTGTCTCACCCTAGACCCGCCCCTGAATAGACTTACCTTGAACACCTGTATAAAATTAATTTTTCTAAAACTAATATTGTTACCAATCTCACTCTAGACCCGCCCCTGAATAGACTTACCTTAGACACCTGCATAAAAATGGATTTCTCTATTACTAATATTGTTATTAATTTCACCCTAGACCCGCCCCTGAATAGACTTACCTTAAACACCTGCATAAAAATGTATTTCTCTATTACTAATATTGTTACCAATCTCTTCCTAGACCCGCCCCTGAATAGACTTACCTTAAACACCTGCATTAATATGTATTTCTCTATTACTAATATTGTTACCAATCTCATCCTAGACCTGCCCCTGAATAGACTTACCTTAAACACCTGTATAAAATTATTTTTTCTATTACTAATATTGTTACCAATCTTGCCCTAGACCCGCCCCTGAATAGACTTACCTTAAACACCTGCATAAAAATGTAATTCTCTATTACTAATATTGTTACCAATCTCTTCCTAGACCCGCCCCTGAATAGACTTACCTTAAACACCTGCATAAATATGTATTTCTCTATTACTAATATTGTTACCAATCTCGTCCTAGACCCGCCCCTGAATAGACTTACCTTAAACAGCTGTATAAAATTAATTTTTCTATTACTAATACTGTTACCAATCTCGCCCTAGACCCGCCCCTGAATAGACTTACCTTAAACACCTGCATAAAAATGTATTTCTCTATTACTAATATTGTTACCAATCTCTTCCTAGACCCGCCCCTGAATAGACTTACCTTAAACACCTGCATAAATATGTATTTCTCTATTACTAATATTGTTACCAATTTCGCCCTAGACCCGCCCCTGAACAGACTTACCTTAAACACCTGTATACATTTAATTTCTCTTTACTAATATTATTAGCAATCTCAGTCCAGACCCGCCCCTGAATAGGCTGCTTATTCATAGCTCTGGATACTGATTTCTGTCGCTCAAGAGAAGTTTTTCTCATTGTTCTCTATTCGGAGTGGGAGAGACTGTTTTGGGGTATCAATTTCTGAGTCAGGAGTTTGGAGGAGGATTTGCCTGTCCTATAGTCACCTCTGCAGGTAATAATGGGCTGGCTAGGCCTGACGGCAGACCCTGCCTCCTTATATAGCAGAATGGTAACAAGTGCAGGGTATATTACCTATAATATATTCATATATAAAATGTTAATTATTATCAATAATGATAATAATATATAAACCAATGAAAAAACATCAGCATTAAAAAAGAAAAAAATTGCAGCGATGTATTTCATTTTTTGCAGAGAATATACTTTGTATTACACGCACATAGACCCGCACACGTAGGCATCATTTCAAGATCACTTTCGGTAGCCTGACTCTTTGCCACAAAGAAATGAATGTTCAAAATACTGTAACCTTCCTGATGTATTTGCCATAATTTGTTTTTGATTTATAGACCTCTGGGTCTTTCAATTTGTGCAAAATGTTTTACTCAAGCGCTGGCCAAAATACCAACCGCAGATAAATCTTATAAATAAGTGTAATCACGACTTCTACAAAATTGTATCAAATACTCGTCGTCCTTATTCTATAAAAAAGGCGATATATGGGAGCGCGGGATATTGTTCTGCACTGATGGCAGCGCGGACTTTAAAGAGACGGATGGTCGGTAAAGGCGAAACGGACTTATAGACTGCTGAAAGCCTCTGGGCTGACAGATAGGGGGCAGCGATGGTGCAAAGGAAATGAAGACCTTGAAATAGAATGTCTGGAACCCTGCCAAGGCTTTAAAAGCAAAAAGTTGTTGCCACACCTTTACACGGTTTGGAAGGGTGGAGCCGATCTTGGGATTCCAGGATCGTTATTAAAATCCGATTTCTGATCATTTTCCAGCCGATCGCAATCGTGAAATTTGCTCGATCACCAATCGGAATCCGATCTTTTCCGATCCCGATCGCTCAACCCTAGCCACTGCTTCTCTATGGGAAAAGTCACTTTTAGGGTTGAGCCGATCTTGAGATAACCTCCGACCTCGATCCCACTGGAAAAGATGGGGATCGGAATTCCGATCGCAATTGTGAAATTTACCTCAATCGCCGATAGGAATCCAATCTTTTCCGATCCTGATTGCTCAACCCTACAGGTTGGATATGGTATTGCAGCTTAATCTCGATTATTACAATGGAGTGGAAGTTGATGGTCCCCGATGCAAAATTTGTTATAGGACCCCTACGTCAGATGGGGTTTTGGAGCCTCCTCAGGGTCCAGGAAACAGTAACAACTTTCTGATGTATCTTAGAAGTTTCTCACCTGTTCCTGGACGTCTTCGGGGTGCATCGTCCTACGCCTTAGGACTTGTGAAAAGGCAACAGCCAAATAGTAAATCAAGAGAAAGATAGAAGACTGCTCCACCGTCAAGACTAAGTCCAATAAAATTTAGCTTTTAATCCATATAGTTAAAATACAAGGATGATACAGGTAAGTGAAGAAACAAAGATGAGAAATTGTGCAAAAAAAGTATAAAAATATTTTGAGGCAGATAAAAATGGCTATGAATAAGGGATTGCGATATCCCGAAATGCGTTAGCGATTTTTATACTTTTTTTGCACAATTTCTCATCTTTGTTTCTTCACTTACCTGTATCATCCTTGTATTTTAACTATATGGATTAAAAGCTAAATTTTATTGGACTTAGTCTTGACGGTGGAGCAGTCTTCTATCTTTCTCCAGGAAACAGTACTTCTTCACCCTCTGTAGGCATGCCCCTGGTCCCACCGCAAGGTTGGAGACCATACATGTCCACGTTCCACCACTTACATGGAATTTTCGACAAATATCCTTGTTTGGAGAGATTCTATAATTTCCTCCTTGTTCCTGAGCGCTGACACTAATGCTGAACCTTTTGATTGAAATCATTTTAGAAGGTTTTCGTAGCTAGAAGAATAGATTACGGATGAGAATCACCTCTGAGGCCACGTACAAGGACTACGACAATAATGAGATGAAAAAGAGGGGACAAGGAGGCCGTAGCCATGACTCAGAACGGATTTGTTGTTTGTGTCCCTCTCTCTCCGAGAATTGTCTTTCTGCGCAGAGACTACAAGAATGCGATCGGGAACAGTTTTTTGACTCCGGTGTTTTTCTTCTTCTTCAGACGGGTAAGGCTTGTTCTTCGATAGATACCATGTAGTTTCTGCTATAATGGGCAGTATTGACGGTTAACAAGGAGGAAATGCCTCAAGATGACCCTTGCAAAGAACGTACGATCAAGGCATGGCGTTCTTGAACTGTTCTGTGAATGGAGTGTTTTTGAAAGTGGTTTCAAGTTGAAACAAAATTCTAAGACATTTTTCCTGTTTTGTTCTCTTTGCTATATCACATTCTACAAGACCTGAGTCTTACTCCATCCTCGAGACTTACTAGTATCTTCTGGATCCTTAAAGCAACCATACACATTAGATGAATGTTGGGTTATCCTGCAAGGTTCCCCGGGATTGGTGGGCCGTCCGATGTGTAAGATGGTGTCCCGGCTGTCCCATAATAGACAATGTGGGGAAAAGAAGGAGCCATTGTTGGATTTCAGCATACCCGTTACTTTGTTCTCATGGAAGATAAGGCACCGAGAGAATGTACATTTATGTACGGTGTATGAGGAGCACATTAGGTGGCAGCAGGTTTTCCTCCTAGGGGACGACTACACAGCTGAGTTTCAAATTTCGACACATATTTTGTCCCAAAATCCATGTGATAAACAAGTATTTCATACCCTTCATTTTTTTAGTTTATATTGTGTGGACTTTTTTATACTTGTGGATTTGAAGTCCACATGTGAGAAAAAAAAAGTAATTGAGGTGTCATTTCTTATGGTAGTTGCCATTTGGAATCTACACCGAGTAACTAAACTACACCGTGCAGAAACTGTATCAGTAACTGAACCACACCATGTGGAGAGACTACACCGGGTAACTGAACTATACCATGTGGAGACTACACCGGGTAACTGAACTATACCATGTGGAAACTACACTGGGTGACTGAACTACACCATGTGGAGACTACACCGGGTAACTGAACTATACCATGTGGAGACTACACCGGGTAACTGAACTATACCATGTGAAGACTACACCGGGTAACTGAACTATACCATGTGGAAACTACACTGGGTGACTGAACTACACCATGTGGAGACTACACCGGGTAACTGAACTATACCATGTGGAGACTACACCGGGTAACTGAACTATACCATGTGGAGACTACACCGGGTAACTGAACTATACCATGTGGAAACTACACTGGGTGACTGAACTACACCATGTGGAGACTACACCGGGTAACTGAACTATACCATGTGGAGACTACACCGGGTAACTGAACTACACCATGTGGAGACTACACCGGGTAACTGAACTATACCATGTGGAAACTACACTGGGTGACTGAACTACACCATGTGGAGACTACACCGGGTAACTGAACTATACCATGTGGAGACTACACCGGGTAACTGAACTATACCATGTGAAGACTACACCGGGTAACTGAACTATTCCATGTGGATACTACACCGGGTAACTGAACTACACCCGTCAGAAACTGTATCAGTAACTGAACCACACCATGTGGAGACTACACCGGGCAACTGAACTATACCATGTGGAGACTACACTGGGTAACTAAACTACGCCATGCAGAAACTGTATCAGTAACTAAACTACACCATGCGAAAACTACACTGGGTAACTAAACTACACCATGTGGAGACTACACCGGGTAACTAAACTAGACCATGCAGAAACTGTATCAGTAACTAAACTACACCATGTGGAGATTACACCAGGTAACTAAACTACACCAGGTGAATACTATACCGGGTAACTAAACTACATCATGCAGAAACTGTATCAGTAGCTAAACTACGCCATGTGAAAACTACACCAGGTAACTAAACTACACCATGTAGAAAGTACACCAGGTAACTAAACTACACCATGTGGAAAGTACACCGGGTAACTAAACTACACTATGTAGAAACTACACCGGGTAACTAAAATGCAGATAAGCCCATTGGTTGAAGTTCAATGATAACTTTTGAATTTTTACAATGGATTTTCTTTGTCTGAATATGCCCCTACCTTTGCTAGTACTATTATACTCTCTTATCCTCTTTGTACAATCCACTATCCTACCATACCAAGCCACGAAGGGAGTCCAGATGGGAACTGGACTATTAGTTTTGGACCACTTGTATACCAGATTAGGTACAATTCTGGGTCAATGCTCCACAGATTAGCGAGTCTTACTATCCAAACAGTCCAATCTGATATTAATGCGGTTCCAGATTAATTTTTTCTGTTATTTCAACATTTCTGGGCTTCCCGTAAGCTTCTTATGCTAGTATTTCTGTCCAATACAGAGACACGTTGTTCCTGCGAAATCGTCAGATTAAGGTCTTGTTTTTGTCTAAGTCTTTTTGTGTATTCAAATAAGTTTTGCCATTTTCAGCTATTCCGTGATTTTTTTTTTTTTGTTCGGTATGAGAGCTCAGAATTCAATTGTGTAAGCTAATCCTTAACACCAAATGTCATCAACTGACTGTCTTAAGTAGGGAGGATTCCTGCTGTTAGACTGATAGGGTGATTTTCTCCGTGCTGTCGAGAAGCAAGTTCAATTGGTCTTATTTTGTAAAATATGATTATAAGCAGAGGATAAATCCTATTCTGTGTAAGAAAAGCAATGAAATTAGTTTGATTGAAAAGAGGAAATATATTCTGTGCCATTGGTTCAGACACCATTGTATAACATTCACCTCGCAATGAATAAACCCCGCCAGCCTATGGTAAAGGCCCACGTTAGCTATCGTAGCGGGTTTTCTCATTTTGTAGGGCAGTCCAATCTTCTAAATCATCTTTTCTAGGTCTGACATAGCTGTAGTATCTCCCGACTTGGAAAAGGACATAGTCTCACCATCATAAAGTAAAGGCCTTGGCTTTAGGTTTCTATATTATCTTAGTTGGCTCGCGGAGAAGATGTGGAGCTTGAGGTCCAAGGTCCATGACAAGGGTTGAGCAATGTTTTTAGACGGGATTCAGACGTCTCACGTTAGTTCCCACAAGGCTTGGCTACTGGCAGGGGTGAACCTGCCTGTCTCGCCGCCCCCTCGGAGCGAAGGGGGCGTGGCGGAGCGGCGTTAGCAAGCAGAGAGCAGGCACGGAGAGGACCTGCTCTCTGCCTGAGCGTGAGGGGAGGCAGCGCTGCTCCAGCGGCCTCCACAATCCACCGCTCGGTGATGCTAAGCCAGTCCAGGACAGCTTGTCCTGGACTGGCTTAGGAGGAAAAATGCCGCCCTTCCCGGGGCCCTGGCATAGCGCCGCCTGAAGCAGTCGCTTCAGGTCGCCTCATGGGAGGTGCGGCGCTGGCTACTAGCCAATCATTGTGGGAAAAGCTAACATTAGGGTTGAGCGATTGGGATCGGGAAACATCGGATCCCAATTGGCTATAGAACAAATTTCACGAGCTGGAAAATTATTGAAAATTTGATTTTAAAAACGATCCTGAAATTTCAAGATCGGTTCAACCCCATCCTTGACTCTTCAGTAAAGATGGGCAAAATTCTGAAGACTGGGTCGGATAGAATTGGAAAGGAAGTTATTACACTCTGGGGTCTCTTCAGGACCGGGGGACGTGACAAAAAAAAAAAAACACATTATACTCACTTTCCGTTCCTCTTTTGGGCCTCGGCATAACCATGTCACCGCTGTGGACCCCTCATAGAAGAGCGTTGGATGCCACAAGGAGGCAGAGGCAGAACGTAACACTTCATAGTATTCTTCAGATTTGGGTATCTTCTACTTGGACCCACTGGAGTCCAAGACCAGATCGCTGATACTGTAGTTGGCCGGTGGAAATTCTGGGTAATCTAGGACAGGACAGGTCCTCTAGACCAAGTAATACTCTTTATTGCTGTTGTCCACAATGGCCAAGAGATGAGCCTGCTCTGTGGCCCACTCATGACATCACAAAAGAGCACTGGACTCCGCAAGGAGGCAGAGACAGAGCACCATATGCTGAAAAGAGGCCTGAAACAGGTAAAGAAAGGATTGGAAGGAGTGTATCTGTTTTTTATTTTTTACACCTCCTCACGGCCTCCACCTATTATACTTTGGAATCTGGAGACCTCAGAGTATAATTATTTACTGTAATGCGTGTCGCGGTGGCCATGTTAGCACTTTAGTTCACCTGAGACAAATTTCAAATTGTCCGTTTTCGTTAAAAACCAAACAATTTTGAATATTCGGATCAAATCTAGTTCATTGCGAAGCAATTTGCCATCTCTACTCTTAGGTAATGGTTGTAATAAAGAAAGGAGTCTATGACATCTTGATTTGTGTAATATTATCTTCTCAGTTCTGGTCTACAGATTTAAAGAGAGTCTCCATGATGGACAATCTCTACTTTCTAGAAGGATACTTGACAAAAGTGTCCTCCTGCTGGGATCATCTCCAGGGATCATCTGTGATCTGAGGAAAGACCTGGCATTAAATGTTCAATTTCCCTTCAGCACCACCACCGGAGAAATAAAACATAGACACAGTGTTGGAGGCCCGCTCTCCAACAACCTCTACGAAATAGGCCATAGTACCATAGATTTTGGTATCTTCTGCTAGACCATTATCTTAGAGCTTGGGCCCACCGGAGGATCCTCTGATAATGTTCAACATTGAGTGTACATTCTGGGAACCGTAGGACAGGACAGGTCCTCTAGACCAAGTTATACGTTTTATAGCTGCTGCCCACTATGGCCAAGAGATGAGCTTCTCCTTGTTCCTACTTGAGATTAGGATACTGTAGGTTTCATCATAGCTAGAGATGAGCGAGTAGTGTTCGATCGAGTAGGTGTTCGTTTGAATACTACGGTATTCGAGATACTCGTACTCGATCGAACACTACTAGCTGTTCGAAGTTAAGATTCGATGCAGAACCAGCGTTGATTGGCGGAATGCTATACATTCTGCCAATCAACGCTGGTTCTTCTCTTACCTTTAGAAGTCTTCTCTGTGCACCGTCCCCGCGGCGTCTTCCGGCTGGAATTCACTCTGCCTAGACATCCGGCCTAGGCAGAGCCGACTGCGCATGTGCGGACATGCCCTCGCATGCACAGTCGGCTCTGCTCAGGCGTCGGGCCGGGCAGAGCCGACCGCGCATGCGCAGTTGGCTCTGCCTAGGCCCCGATGCCTAGGCAGAGTAAATTCCAGCTGGAAGACGCCGCGGGGGCGCTGCGCCGGGAGAAGACTTCAAGGGGAATCCAGCCCGACCGTCACTCGTGGACTTGGTAAGTATAATTTTATCGAATTTTGCGTACCCCTGAAACGAGCATTTCCCCCCATAGACTATAATGGGGTTCGAAATCCATTCGAACAGCCGAACAGTGTGCGGCTGTTCGAATCGGATTTCGAACCTTGGACATTTTAGTGTTCGCTCATCTCTAATAGCATATATATTCATAGCAGATGGAGGATCAACTCTCACTACATGGTTGGAGATGTAAGGTCTCCAGAAGATGTCCTTGCCTCGGGGAGGTGGTAGACTCCCTTGAAGAAGTTGAGAATTATTGCAATATATCCTAGAGGTGGGCGGGGAGAGAAATGTGTTTACATACAAAATGTATTCACGCGAAATTATACCGAGAGTAAAGAATGGATGATACAAAAATAATAGCTTTAGATTGAAAGTTCAGCAAAGCTCAATGTCAGCAAGCAGCTGTAAAGCAAGTGAAGCATTGTTGTTCGAGGTTTTCCCGATTCCCAAGGAGACAATGTTATTTCCCTTTTATATGAATACTTTTTCTTTCCTCTAATTGATCCATATTGTTAGTTAAGTAATGCGCTGTTATCTCCATTATAGCTATTGAGTAAACCACCATTGAATAGAAAATATCAGATCCATTGCCTAATGGTGAAATATTGGACAAATACGACGCGTTAGATAAAGTGAATAAATACAAGATCAATATTCCAATGTAGAAGTTACTTGTGGGAATGGTAGATAGTGAGAACCATCCATATTACAGAAGGACAGTCCCCGGGAGACCAGAAGCCAACAATGGTGACAGATGTCCTAATGGGGTCGGAGTGGGGGGAGGTTAAAGTACCGAACGCTATGCTGATGTCAGCCGAAAATCCCATGAAAATATATGAAGAGTAACTGTGATTGTTGGTCGACGATGAATAATTTACGCCTAAATAAGTCCTGAAAGGCGCTCTTACTTTTATTGCCTTCATTTTTATTACAGTCTCTACTACGTAAAATCCAGTGTGATCACAAATGGAAGAAGTATTGTATCTTAATAATATATGATATGTATCTAAGCTGGTAGGGTGGGGAGGGTGCAATATACTCTCTACAGTAAATTGGCTAGGGCTGAATAATGTAGCGGATACATTAATCACAGTAATAAAGCTATGGGTAGATATACTGCAGTGATGGCTCAGTAATTAAGAGCGCTGACACAGATGGACGATTGATCAATAGGATATGACTAGAGATGAAGATTTGTTTCTGGTTTGGAGGCTTCATTTTGGGTCAAATAAGTTTGTAATGAACTAGAAGCGAAATTATTATACTTGGGGGGGGGGGTGTCTCTTCAGACCTCAGAGAGTAATAGGTGAAAATATAATGAATAGTCGTATTCTAGGGTTGAACCGATCTTCAGATTTAATAATAATAATAATAATAATAATAATATTATCCGATTAAGCCGATCCCGATCGCAATCGTGAAAATAAACAGTTACTTACCTGTCCTGCGCTATGGAAGATTTCAGGCCTGGTAGTGATGTCACGTGGGCGGCCTCATTATGCATCATGAGGCCAGCCAAAGTCAGGTGATTTCTGGTCCAACACTGACGAGATCTGCGAGGAGTGCGCCAGAGCCAGGGAGAGATAAGTTTTTTTATGTTTGTATACCCCCATGGGTCTCCAATTCTGAAAAGACCCTGGAGTATAATAATTGTTTATGGGTGGTCCGCAATGGGGTATAATACTGTGTGCAGGGGCCACTATGGGGCATAATACTGTGTGCAGGGGCCACTGTGGGGGATAATACTGTGTGCAGGGGCCACTATGGAGCATAATACTGTGTGCAGGGGCCACTATGGGGGATAATACTGTGTGCAGGGACCACTATGGGACATAATACTGTATGTAGGGGACACTATGGGGCATAATACTTTGTGTAGGGGACACTATGGGGCATAATACTGTGTGCAGGGGCCACTATGGGACATAATACTGTGTGTAGAGGACACTATGGGGCATAATACTGTGTGCAGGGGCCACTATGGGGCATGATACTGTTTGCAGGGGCCACTATGGGGCATAATACTGTGTGCAGGGGCCACTATGGGGCTTAATACTGTGTGCAGGGGCCACTATGTGGCTTAATACTGTGTGCAGGGGCCACTATGGGGGATAATACTGTGTGCAGGGGCCACTATGGAGCATAATACTGTGTGTAGGGGCCACTATGGGACATAATACTGTATGTAGGGGACACTATGGGGCATAATACTGTGTGCAGGGGCCACTATGGGGCATAATACTGTGTGCAGGGGCCACTATGGGGCATAATACTGTGTGCAGGAGCCACTATGGGGCATAATACTGTGTGCAGGGGCCACTATGGGACATAATACTGTGTGTAGGGGACACTATGGGGCATAATACTGTGTGTAGGGGACACTATGGGGCATAATACTGTGTGCAGGGGCCTCTATGGTGGATAATACTGTGTGCAGGGGCCACTATGGGACATAATACTGTGTGTAGGGGACACTATGGGGCATAATACTGTGTGTAGGGGCCACTATGGGGCATGATACTGTGTGTAGGGGACACTATGGGGCATAATACTGTGTGTAGGGGCCACTATGGGGCATGATACTGTGTGCAGGGGACACTATGGGGCATAATACTGTGTGCAGGAATGTGGTTTGAGCCAGGGAGGGGCATGTGTGACCCCATGTCAAATGTTCGCCTTTGGGCTCCCACATTCCTAGTTATGCCACTGGGTGAACATGAGTCTCCAGTGACCAGTAGAGGTCCCAGTGGTTGGAATACCCATCACCGTCTCTGGATAAGTGATACATGCTGATTCTATGACAACCTCTTTTGTAGACTGCCCCAAATAGAGGGAAATGAAGCTGGCCGATCGTCTTCCCATTGCCTGTTTCCATTTCTAATGAAATCTCGCTGCTTTTTAATCTGCCCGGTAATATATAGCGGCGTAGCGAGCGCTGTCATACAAAAGGTATATTTAAAGGCATGCGGAATGCTTGAGTAATTTCTCTTGTCAGGCAATTATCTTATGAACAAGTCGCATTAAAACATAACATAAATTGATTGACTCGGAGGTGGACCTTATCCAAGAAACACTTTAATATATGACAATTCAATCAATGTTTCCCTGTGTAGTCGGGCCGATGATATAGCGGTACAATAAATGGAGAGCGCTCTGCATTAGTAATCATGTAACTGTCACAAAATCAGAAGTGTGCCGAGCGCCCGTGCGCTATGACATAATCTAGTGTGTTGTTTGCTCGGAGGTTAAGCAAGGTATGAAATATTCTCTGGTTTTGTAAGAAAAATGTCTCTGCAATGTGCTCCTGGCACCGCGCGTGACATCTCCGCCGCGCTCGCTAGACGATAGACTCTCGGATTCCCAACATTAGATGGATATTTTTGCTTCTTTTTTTTTTTTTTTTTTTTTTTTTGCGTCGAGAAAAACAATCCTCTTCTTCGATACCTTCTTCACGCATCTGCCACCTCGCATAGCATCTAAGTAGTGAAGGTGTCTCCACAACCCTTAATTATCTTCTTGCCAGATCCACACCTGCCCACGTAGAGACGCTTTGCCGTAGGTGAGCGACTACTTTTAATTAATTGTGTAGATGAAGTTGAAGAAAGCAAGTAAATGAGTCTGTAAATTGATTTAATAGCGTTGGCATGGCTCAGTGGTTAAGAGCACAGTCAGAATTCAGGTTGGTGGTCAGTATTTGCTAAAAATGGCCGTCTTGCCCATAAGGATGGCCTTCTTGCCAATAGGATTTTTATCTTGTCTATACTATTATGGTAGAATGAAAATTACAACTGTTAGTTGGTATGGTGAACAAAGACAATTTATTAAATGAGACTGTATTTTTGTGTAGATGAGGCAATGACAGAATTCAGGTCAGTGGACTTCATTTGTCAAAATTGGTCTAGTTGCCAATAGGTGCCAATAAGCCTGTATTTTTGTGTAGATGAAAAGAGGTGGCTTAGTGGTTAAGAGCACTAACATTATTTAGGTCAGTGGTCTTTAATTATCAAAATTAGTCTAGTGTCCGATTGGTTCAAAAAAATTTTTTTGTGTAGATAACAAAGAGGTGACTTAGCGGTTAAGAGCACTAACAGAATTGACATCAGTGGGCTTCATTTATCAAATTTGGTGTAGTTGCTAATAGGGGCAAATAAGCCAGTATGTTTGGGTAAATAAAAAGAGGTGGCTTAGTGGTTAACAGCACTAACAGAATTCAGGTCAGTGGACTTAATTTATCAGAATTGGTCTAGTTGCCAATAGGTGCAAATAAATATTTTTGTGCAAAAAAAAAAAAAAAAAAAAAAAAAAAAGATGTGGCTTAGTAGTTTAGAGCACTGACAGAATTCAGGTCAGTGGTCAGAATTAATTTACCAAATTTGGGTTAGTTGCCAATAAGCCTGTATTTTTGTGTAGATGAAAAGAGGTGGCTTAGTGGTTAAGAGCACTAACATTATTTAGGTCAGTGGTCTTTAATTATCAAAATTAGTCTAGTGGTCGATTGGTGCAAAAAAGTCTTTTTGTGTAGATAACAAAGAGGTGACTTAGTGGTTAAGAGCACTGACAGAATTGACATCAGTGGGCTTCATTTATCAAATTTGGTGTAGTTGCTAATAGGGGCAAATAAGCTAGTATGTTTGGGTTAATAAAAAGAGGTGGCTTAGTGGTTAACAGCACTAACAGAATTCAGGTCAGTGGACTTAATTTATCAGAATTGGTCTAGTTGCCGATAGGTGCAAATAAATCTTTTTGTGCAAATAAAAAAGAGGTGGCTTAGTGGTTTAGAGTACTGACAGAATTCAGGTCAATGGGCTTCATTTACCAAATTTGGGTTAGTTACCGGTAGATGCCAATAAGCCTGTATTTTTGTGTCGATAAAAAGAGATAACATAATGCTTAAGAACGCTAACAGAATTGAGGTCAGTGGGCTTTATCCAAATCGGTGTAGTTGCCAATAGGTGCAAATAAGCTAGTATATTTGTGTAAATAAAAAGAGGTGGCTTAATAGTTAAGAGCACTAACAGAATTCAGTTCAGTGGGATTCATATATCAAAATTGTTCTAGTTGCCAATAGATGACAATAAGTGTTTTTTTGTGTAGATAAAAAAGAGGTGGCTTTGTGGTTAAGAGCACTAACATATTTAGTGAGCTTTATTTATCAAAATTAGTCTAGTTGCCGATAGATGAAAATAAATCTTTTTGTGTAGATAACAAAGAGGTGATTTAGTGGTTAAGAGCACTAACAGAATTCGTGTCAGTGGGCTTCATTTACCAAATTTGGTCTATTTGCAAATAGATGCTAATAAGCCAGTATGTTTGTCTAAATAAAAAGTGGTGGCTAAATGGCTAAGAGCACTAACAGAATTCAGGTCAGTGGGCTTCATTTATCAAAGTTGGCCTAGTTGCTGATAGGTGCCAATAAGTCTTTTTTTGTGTAGATAAAAAAGAAGTGGCTTAGTGGTTAAGAGCACTAACATAATTTAAGTCAGTGAGATACATTTATCAAAATTGTTCTTGTTGCCAATAAGTGCCAATAAGCCTGTATTTTTGTGTAGATAAAGAAAAGTTGGCTTAGTGGTTAAGAGCACTAACATAATTAATTTCAATAGCTGTTTTTATCACATTTCATTGCTGAGGGTACAGGTTCTGAGATGCTGAAATGAAAGGGAAGAAGTTGTTATCTGAGCATTGTGCCCCTTTCGATGTGTTCATCTCTTTGAAGGTAGTGGTGTATGGGCTCATAGAAAGTATATATACTACCCTGCTTACCTGGATAGGTAGTCAAAGTCGAAAGGGTATTATACTAAATTATGGCAAGGAGAAGAAAAAGAAAAAACAGTGACCCAGATTTACTAAATGGGCTGAAACTACAAAGTGTTTTTTGGTGCCCAATTGCGTATCTGAGGGTTTGGTGTCCAATGGTGTATCTGAGGGTTTGGTGCCCAGTGGCATATCTGAGGATTTGGTGCCCAATGGCGTATCTGAGGGTTTGGTACCCAATGGCATATCTGAGGGTTTGGTGCCCATTGGTGTATCTGAGGGCTTGGTGTCCAATGGCGTATCTGAGGGTTTTGTGCCCAGTGGGGTATCTGAGGGTTTGGTGCCCAATGGCGTATCTGAGGGTTTGCCACATTTTAGGTCGTTTTTCTTCAAATTTTTTACATCAATTTTCTCTAGTCCTTTCAATTGCAGTACCACATGTCACCACTGTGGATGGCAATTAATGTACATCCCATAGTCATCAATGCAACAGCGCCCCCAGTGTAATCTGTTTACGTTTCTGGAGATTAGTGTTACGAGTCCTTTAAACTTTTTCTCTCTTTCTTTTCCATCTGGAACAGACTGCAACTCAAAGCAGTGAAAATACTGAATGCAACAAGGACGGGGAAGATGGAGCTTTATTTCCGTTTATCGCATGCTCCATTACACCCGGAGTCTCCGATGCAGCTCCCAATCCTGCACATTAGCGCCATATTACCCTTGCCGGGTCCATACATCACCCTATTCGGAGTCTATTTTTCTATTACCCAACATTTTGCACTAACCCTACATATTCCCGGTAATTTCCTAATGTGTTTTTAAGATATCCAATTATATTTTAATGAGAAAAGGTTTCACCTAATTCCTAATAATTTCCTTTTATAATCACGGTTAAACGCTTTATGTGTTTTCCTATCCACGCCATGACTACAGTTAAGATTAGTAGTAATAGATAGACAACCCGGCTTTTATAGCGTCGACAAATTGAGCTGAATATTAAAATGTCCGCCAAGAGCTCGTTCCATTAGTGTTAATTCCCAGGCGCTAAGTGAACATAGCTGTTGTGTTTAAGCAAAATCAATAAAGCCAATAAAGATCATTTAGTGATATCCCCGCCGCTCCGGAGTCACAAAGCTGGCGGACAAGGAGCACCTGAGCAGGTGTAATAATGGTGTATAGCGCCATCCGGTGATAAGATCAATGACGTCATGGATGACACAGTATGGGATGATGTGTGAGACATATACAAGGACACCGGTAAGCAAACCCTTTACTGAAGAAAACCCTACTCTCTTGTGTATAGATTATGGGATAGATAGATGGCCCCTGCCAGGATCGGTCAGTGACGCCGTGAGCCCTACCAACACTATTATCATACTCAGGGTCTTTTCAGACCCCTGAGTATAATGATCAGAGGCCCAGGAGAGGTAAGGGAACATAAAAAACAGTGTTACTTACCTCTCCAGGCTCCAGACAGGCTTCGGGC
The DNA here is from genome assembly GCF_031893055.1 of Leptodactylus fuscus. NCBI lineage: Eukaryota > Metazoa > Chordata > Amphibia > Anura > Leptodactylidae > Leptodactylus > Leptodactylus fuscus. The sequence goes on along the minus strand of NC_134268.1, from coordinate 210,480,211 downwards.
CTACTTGTGTGACGTCCCTCATGCCTGCATCCCCGGTCATGGGATGTCCCGGACGTCATTGAAGATGGCCGACATCACCGAGGAGTGCAGCGGAGCCGAGGAGAGGTGAGTAACAGTGTTTTTTTATGTTGGTATCTTCTCCTTAGTCTCCGATTATTATACTCTGGGGTCTGAAAAGTCATTTGGTCGGGGTCTTAGGTGTCAGTCAAGGTGGGGGGCCCATGTCAAAAGTTCGTCACAGGGCCCCTGCCATAGCTAGTTACACCACTGAATAGATATGAGATAGATAGATAGATAGATAGATAGATAGATAGATAGATAGTAGATAGATAGATAGATAGATATGGGATAGATAGATAGATAGATAGATAGATAGATAGATAGATAGGAGATAGATAGATAGATAGATAGATAGATAGATAGATAGATAGATAGATAGATAGATAGGAGGTAGATAGATAGATAGATAGATAGATAGATAGATAGATATGGGATAGATAGATATGCGATAGATAGATAGATAGATAGATAGATAGATAGATAGATAGGAGATAGATAGATAGATAGATAGATAGATAGATAGATAGATAGATAGATAGATAGATAGACAGACAGACAGACAGACAGACAGACAGACAGACAGATAGATAGATAGATAGATAGATAGATAGACAGACAGATAGATAGGAGATAGATGATCTTGATACTATTTATTATAGCCCTTTATTAATCACCTATACAAGGTCCCGGACAGAACAATGGCTGCCTACCTGTAATTCCTAGGAGTATTAGCATTTTGCATCCTCAGTGGTTTATGCCCAAGGTGCAGAGACAAGGCTTTTGTTTGCAGCTTAATGACATCTTGGTGCCATCGTCCCTAAAAATAGGTCAGAGTAAGAGGCTATCTTGTATGAATGATGGCAGACAGGTGGCAAAGGGAAAGGCTAGATAACCCCGGAGGGCAGCGACGCATCAATCATATTACTCAACAATTCCATTGTCTGTCACTAGATCTGCGGAATGGTGTGTACACGTATCATAGCGGATGATTGTATCTGTAAATGCAAATATGCAGCTGTATATATATATACTGTACCTAGTGTACCTATACAGTCCTATGAAAAAGTTTGGGCACCCCTATTAATCTTAATCATTTTTAGTTCTAAATATTTTGGTGTTTGCAACAGCCATTTCAGTTTGATATATCTAATAACTGATGGACACAGTAATATTTCAGGATTGAAATGAGGTTTATTGTACTAACAGAAAATGCGCAATATGCATTAAACCAAAATTTGACCGGTGCAAAAATATGGGCACCTCAACAGAAAAGTGACATTAATATTTAGTACATCCCCCTTTTGCAAAGATAACAGCCTCTAGTCACTTCCTGTAGCTTTTAATCAGTTCCTGGATCCTGGATAAAGGTATTTTGGACCATTTCTTTCTACAAAACAATTCAAGTTCAGTTAAGTTTGATGGTCGCCGAACATGGACAGCCCGCTCTCAAATGATCTGAAAACAAAGATTGTTCAACATAGTTGTTCAGGGGAAGGATACAAAAAGCTGTCTCAGAGATTTAACCTGTCAGTTTCCACTGTGAGGAACATAGTAAGGAAATGGAAGACCACAGGGACAGTTCTTGTTAAGCCCAGAAGTGGCAGGCCAAGAAAAATATCAGAAAGGCAGAGAAGAAGAATGGTGAGAACAGTCAAGGACAATCCACAGACCACCTCCAAAGAGCTGCAGCATCATCTTGCTGCAGATGGTGTCACTGTGCATCGGTCAGCAATACAGCGCACTTTGCACAAGGAGAAGCTGTATGGGAGAGTGATGAGAAAGAAGCCGTTTCTGCACGTACGCCACAAATAGAGTTGCCTGAGGTATGAAAAAGCACATTTGGACAAGGCAGCTTCATTTTGGAAACAAAAATTGAGTTGTTTGGTTATAAAAAAAGGCGTTATGCATGGCGTCCAAAAAGAAACAGCATTCCAAGAAAAACACATGCTACCCACTGTAAAATTTGGTGGAGGTTCCATCATGCTTTGGGGCTGTGTGGCCAATGCCGGCATCGGGAATCTTGTTAAAGTTGAGGGTCGCATGGATTCCACTCAGTATCAGCAGATTCTTGAGAATAATGTTCAAGAATCAGTGACGAAGTTGAAGTTACGCCGGGATGGATATTTCAGAAAGACAATGATCCAAAACACCGCTCCAAATCCTCAGGCATTCATGCAGAGGAACAATTACAATGTTCTGGAATGGCCATCCCAGTCCCCAGACCTGAATATCATTGAACATCTGTGGGATGATTTGAAGCGGGCTGTCCATGCTCGGCGACCATCTAACTTAACTGAACTTGAATTGTTTGTCCAAAATACCTTTATCCAGGATCCAGGAACTGATTAAAAGCTACAGGGAGCGACTAGAGGCTGTTATCTTTGCAAAAGGAGGATGTACTAAATATTAATGTCACTTTTCTGTTGAGGTGCCCATACTTTTGCACCGGTCAAATTTTGGTTTAATGCATATTGCACATTTTCTGTTAGTACAATAAACCTCATTTCAATCCTGAAATATTACTGTGTCCATCAGTTATTAGATATATCAACCTGAAATGGCTGTTGCAAATACCAAAATATTTAGAACTAAAAATGATTAAGATTAATAGGGGTGCCCAAACTTTTTCATAGGACTGTATATGGCGATTATATTACTATAGGAATACAATAGATATTAATAGTTCATATCATAGTAATAATATTGACCCTAGAAGAAAAACAGGGACTGTAATAAAATAAAAAATAACTATTATTAATATATTACATTATTATTATTATTATTATTATTATTATTATTATTATATTTGCCATAACAATAAAAAATAACAATCTCCTAAATCTAGCGTTCTATACTTTGTTGCGACATCTGATGGGGTTAATACGAGTTTGGGAAGCATTTGGCTTGGTTTCCCCCGTGTTCGCACCCCGCGGTACATATCCATCCGTCTGTACAGATGTGCGGTGATAATATACGTCGCACCTGCTATATTTCTTCCTTTCTTCACGGAAGCTGAAATACCTTCAGATAATGGTAGAACAGTGTCAGTGGCAGAGAAATGGATGTGGAATAAATTATAGAAAGCTCCAAGCCATTCACCAGACAATTATTTCACGCTGTCTCTCCTACCACGGTTATTCTAAGGAGAAAGCATCAAAATAAAATGGAAATTTTTTGGAATTTTTTGTAAAATCTTTGGGTATTTGTTATTTTGCTTTAGATCTTGTGTTGATAAATCTAAATATGATAACAACATTGTAGCAAAAGATTCCCAGGTGAATCGGTCTATTACGGTAGGTTCACACTGTCCGTTGCTCTGGTCTGTTGAAGGAAGTCTATGGAGATGGGAGGGGGAAGTGAAGACTCAGCCATATCTTGCCATGTAGCTTGAGCCTAGATCAGTGGCGTAACTAGGAATTCTAGGAATCCTGCACTCTATTATCCCCCATAGTGTCCCCTGCACACAGTATTATGGCCCATTATGGCCCCAGTACACAGTATTATGCCCCATAGTGGCCCCTGCACACAGTATTATGCCCCATAGTGGCCCCTGCACACAGTATTATGGCCCATTATGGCCCCAGTACACAGTATTATGCCCCATAGTGGCCCCTGCACACAGTATTATGCCCCATAGTGGCCCCTGCACACAGTATTATGTCCCATAGTGGCCCATGTACACAGTATTATACCCCATAGTGGCCCCTGCTCACAGTATCATGTCCCATAGTGGCCCCTGCACACAGTATTATCCCCCATAGTGGCCCCTGCACACAGTATTATCCCCCATAGTGGCCCCTGCACACAGTATTATCCCCCATAGTGGCCCCTGCACACAGTATTATGCCCCATAGTGGCCCCTGTACACAGTATTATGCCCCATAGTGGCCCCTGCACACAGTATTATGCCCCATAGTGGCCCCTGCACACAGTATTATGCCCCATAGTGGCCCCTGCACACAGTATTATCCCCATAGTGGCCCCTGCACACAGTATTATGCCCATAGTGGCCCCTGCACACAGTATTATGTCCCATAGTGGCCCATGTACACAGTATTATCCCCCATAGTGGCCCCTGCTCACAGTATCATGTCCCATAGTGGCCCCTGCACACAGTATTATCCCCCATAGTGGCCCCTGCACACAGTATTATCCCCCATAGTGGCCCCTGCACACAGTATTATGCCCCATAGTGGCCCCTGCACACAGTATTATGTCCCATAGTGGCCCCTGCACACAGTATTATGTCCATAGTGGCCCATGTACACAGTATTATCCCCCATAGTGGCCCCTGCACACAGTATTATGTCCCATAGTGGCCCCCTGCACACAGTATTATCCCCATAGTGGCCCCTGCACACAGTATTATCCCCCATAGTGGCCCTGCACACAGTATTATGCCCCATAGTGGCCCCTGCACACAGTATTATCCCCCATAGTGGCCCTGCACACAGTATTATGCCCCATAGTGGCCCCTGCACACAGTATTATCCCCCATAGTGGCCCTGCACACAGTATTATGTCCCATAGTGGCCCCTGCACACAGTATTATCCCCCATAGTGGCCCCTGCACACAGTATTATGATCCCCATAGTGGCCCCTGCACACAGTATTATGCCCCATAGTGGCCCCTGCACACAGTATTATCCCCCATAGTGGCCCCTGCACACAGTATTATGCCCCATAGTGGCCCCTGCACACAGTATTATACCCCATAGTGGCCCCTGCACACAGTATTATGCCCCATAGTGGCCCCTGCACACAGTATTATGCCCCACTGTGGACACCCATGAACAATTATTATACTCTGGGGTCTTTTCAGACCCTAGAGAATAATAATCGGGGGACCAAAGGGGGGTACCAACATAAACAACAGTGTTACTTACCTATCCCCAGCTCCGCTGCACTCCTTGGTGGGTGTCGGCCATCTTCAATGACGTCCTGGACGTCACATGACCTGGGAAGTCACATGACCCGGGACATAAGCTCCGGTCATGTGACGTCAGGGACGTCACAGAAGTAGGCCCGAAGCCTGTCTGGGGCCCACTGCGTCACTTACCGATCTTGGCCCCTGCATTATCGGTAAGTAAATAGGCCCGTTACGGCTGGAGTAACTCAGCCGGTAACGGCCTATTAAGAAACCAAAAAACCCTGGTATTTATGCCCCTGCCCTAGATGTAAAATCTACCCTGTTCCATTTATAGGAGTGTTGTTCTGTTATATGGTAGGGGGTCTCTGATACCTCTGCGCCCCCTACGGTTACACCAGAAGCCCCGACTGACTCTTACAAATTCTTAGATTCTGTTTCGCCTTCCACTACCCCGGTATGATTAAAAGGAATAACCTATTGTAAGGCTGAGCCTTCTGTCTTACAACCGCTTCACACATATAACTGCAATTACATTGATTCCTGACCGGCCAGGACTATCTGGCGAGAAGGTTAATTTTTGCCTTTCACGCGGCGCGTCTTATTATCGAAGGCCTGTGATTTATGAAAGATGACGTTTTGTTTCAAAACATAACATTTATTACAGTCTGCGACAGTACATCAAATACTTGTGCCGAAACAGAGATCGCACCGGCGCTGAATCTTTTGTTTTCCTTTCGAGAAACATATACTTACGTGCTGCGATCAATGGCGGCTGCTGGGAAGAATCAGTCTGAATTATGTTTAATGGGTTCTGATTCAGGCTGTAGATTCACTCACTGACATGATGATTGGAAATGGTGTTACACGGTATATGTGGAGGTCGGATGTAATAAATGAGTCCTCGTATTAAGGTATTGTATATCGGCGCTACATACCAGATATGGCAGAGCTGAGCTTGTAGTATGCCAAACTTATTGCGGGAGGTTTACTAGTACTGTGTAAAAACTGGGTAGTGCAAAGGTTATACTACACCAGATTTATTACAGTACCTGATACTGGATGATAAATGTTTCCCATGCTCTAATTTTATGCGATACGCATTAAAAAGCAGTTAGCTACAGTAATCTGTATTACTATGAGTCAATCGACACCAGATTAGAAGAACCATATCGAATAAAGATCACACTGAAGAGGGGAGGGAGATGTCACAGAATGGGTTAATTGATTGGCCATTACTATTTATAATACAGAGGTCATACTACAGATGTGTTTTTTCCTTTAGACATGTTCAGATCTCTGTCTGTCATGAGATTACCAGCTTTTCAATACAATATTGTTGGCGGTATTTTGTCACAAAGTGATAGGCTACCTGTTTGTGAATGGCAGCCTTTAAAGGGTTCTTTTAGATATTGTACGGGTTGGTTTAATGATAAATTGAATTTCTTAACCAAATTTGAGCTTAGTTACAAGCGGACACATCTGCAATCTGTACTGTTTCCCCTGCAGCTGGTGGGACAGGTGTGGCCGTCCGCAGCATGTTAAAGCTAGGCCCACTCTGTATTAAAAAGAGGGTTTTGAGATGAAAAATCCCTTTAAGACCTCATTCTCACTTGCTAATTTGGTAAAAAAAAAAAAAAGTGTGCAGAATTCTAAAACATGTTAGTTCTACTGGACCATGTGTGGTCTTAGCAGGGTATTATTCACACCCACACTATGTATCTCTGAGGAGACTTCAGAGCTGATCTACCTGTCAGAAATGACAGCCTGAACCGTCAATTCAGATGGAGGAAAGAACAGACACAGGCACTTGGGCTGTAGTATTAGAAGAGAGGAGAAGATGAGAACATGTTACATGGGGAACACCCACTGAGCTCTGAGCTTGGAGCCGCACAAGCAGATATGTCAGAAATAAAAGGAGAGATAAAGAAATGAGCCAAGAATAGAGAACGACTTCACCCCGTCTACTCAGACACTTCACATCTAAGGCTAGTTTGTGAATTGATAAGTAGTATAGTATATAGTATATAGTATACATCCACTAGGGTCAATAAACCAAGTTGCATCCACCAAACTGATTTGTTTTATTCTCTCTCCTTGTATTTCTGTGTGGTACGTTCACACTATATTTGCTGTGTACATCACCTGTGTATATCACCTATAGGCTCTATATGGAATAGCGGAGTGGACTGTAAACCCACCCCATAAGATAGGGGGGAGGACTGGAGGCCTGTAGATAGGTTTTATCTATATTTGCAAGTAGTTACAGTGTGAACACTTCCTATAGTGTCCTATATTCAGCAAATTGCTGTCGTCGATGGTTTGCCTGCTTCGGCGTTTCAGCAGCTCTTAAGCTGTCCTGTTGCTGACCTTGTTCCTCACACCATGCCCGCGATTGTTCCGGCATCTCAGCGGCTCGCTGGGACGCCATATAATGAGTGTGTTGTTGGCATTGATAATCTGCCTGCTTCGGCATTTCAGCAGCTGTCAAGCTGTCCTGCCGCTGTACTCGTTCCTTGTGCTGTGCCCGTGATTGTTCTGGCATCTCAGCAGCACGCTGGGACGCCATATAATGAGCGTGTTGATGGTGTCGATGAACCCCCTGAGCTCCACTTGAGGAGAACGCTGCGACGTCTGGCTTCCTTCATAGCTCTTGTTGTTTTAGAAATTAGCAACAAATTAGATTTTCTTTTTCCCGGCATGTTTAAAAGTAGCAAACTGCCAATTTGGATTAAAGGTGTTTTCCCATCCAGTGAGTCAGCGCAGCCTGGAGCAGATCAGATAATATGCACATGCATGTACACAATGGACTCAGGGTTAGCTGAGTGTTTACACAGAGAGATAACAGACCTGGGACCTGGGATAAGCTGCTGCAGGAGCAGTATAATATAGTATGTGAACATAAATTCATAACAGTTGTGAAGCCATGTCATTTACCGGTATAAAAAGTAGCTGATGTTTTAATTGAGGTTACAATCTATTTATGTGCCGGAATAAATATACTACTGTGTGTTATTGTAGGTATAGTGGGTATATATATATATATATATATATATATATATATATATATATATATACCACTGTATGTTATAGTAGGTTTACAATTACACTTTGCTTATAGTAAATGTATACCGTATTTTTTCATCGCGTTCGTTTTCTCTGTTTTCCCTTTAATAATGCAAGAGCCTTCCCACAATCCTTAGCCAAACGCTATGATGGTGAACACAATGATTCCGTCTCAGTGTTCTCCAAGTGCCCCTTAAAGATTTATTGTGTTGTGATTTCCAGATATCTTATGTCTAAGCGGAAAAACCGGGGAGGAAAAAAAAAAAGGTGAAATAAGACGGCTTTATGAATAGTGTATGCAGAGTGATAGATCTTTGTGTTTCGAGTGGGAATCTTACATATGCCGTCAGATCTTCTGCAGACGTCCAAGCACAAGGTGACTGAGCATCATTTTCTACATAACATCAAACGGTCTGGATTTAGTTTTCACACTGACCAGCCAGCACTGGATAAAGGCAAAGTTATAATTCCATCTCCAGAGCCCTTTAAATTTTCACACGTTCCTTTATAGAATGGTACTTTATAATCTTATATTCCCGGAGATTCCGGACATGGCTGTAAACCTCACACAACATGTATTTATAGCTTGATTTTGGGGCCATCCTCAGTCCGGCCATGTTTCGTAGAGGAATAGTTGGGTATCACCTTGGATACAAAGCTTTATGGTGGTTGAGTTTTGTTTGGAGACCATGGCAGGTCTTCTCTACTTGGATGTGGAGGACAGTGGTCATGTCATGTGTTGGTAGACTTCTTGTTCTCGACATAGGGACTGTGTAGAAGAAATGACCACTGTATTAGAGACTAGGAATGATCAAACTGGTTCCTTCATCTAGTAATTGGAGGCCCTTAAACATAACAAGCAGCCATACTCACCTCTCCTGGCCTTCATCGTGGCATCTGGTGGGGGTCCCAATCCTCTTCAGGCTTCTTCTGGCCTTATGAATGACATCAGAATTGGGCCATGATTGGGCCTTAACAGCCACATTGGGTGTACTGATGTCATGACGCTTACAAGCCCCACATGACTGCTAATGTCACCCAATGGGCATCCCATATGTGCCCCAAAGACACCAGAAGATGCCTGTAAGAGGACACCAGATGGCACCAAGGTACGGTAAGGTGAATATGACTGTTTATTATTTTTCTGTACCTCTCCTAGGCATCCACTTATTATACCCTGGGGTCTACCATTACTTCACCTTCACCAGCCTGAACTGTGCACACATAACAGGAAGGGCTCGGGCGGTGGCCATTTTACTTTATCGAAGACGAATATCAAATTGTATAGTTAAAATTTAGAATTTTCGGGCCAGTGGCGTAACTAGGCATGGCGGGCCCAGTGGTGAACTTTTGACATGGGCTCCCCCCTTCCTGACCAACACTGAACACCTCGATCGGCCGAACAACTCCCCCCCCCCGCATTCCTGCGTGCTCTATTATGCCCCATAGTGGCCCCATTGTGGCCCATGCACCCAGTATTATACCCCATAGTGGCCCCTGCACACAGTATTATCCCCCATAGTGGCCCTGGCACACAGTATTATGCCCCATAGTGGCCCCTGCACACAGTATTATCCCCCATAGTGGCCCTGGCACACAGTATTATACCCCATAGTGGCCCCTGCACACAGTATTATCCCCCATAATGGCCCCTGCACACAGTATTATCCCCCATAGTGGCCCTGACACACAGTATTATGTCCCATAGTGGACCCTGCACACAGTATTATCCCCCATAATGGCCCCTGCACACAGTATTATCCCCCATAGTGGCCCTGGCACACAGTATTATGTCCCATAGTGGCCCCTGCGCACAGTATTATGCCCCATAGTGGCCCCTGCACACAGTATTATCCCTCATAGTGGCCCCTGCACAAAGTATTATCCCCCATAGTGGCCCCTGCACACAGTATTATGCCCCATAGTGGCCCCTGCACACAGTATTATCCCCCATAGTGGCTCCTGCACACAGTATTATCCCCCATAGTGGCCCCTGCACACAGTATTATGCCCCATAATGGCCCCTGCACACAGTATTATCCCCCATAGTGGTCCCTGCACACAGTATTATCCCCCATAGTGGTCCCTGCACACAGTATTATGTCCCATAGTGGCCCCTGCACACAGTATTATGCCCCATAGTGGCCCCTGCACACAGTATTATACCCCATAGTGGCCCCTGCACACAGTATTATCCCTCATAGTGGCCCCTGCACACAGTATTATGTCCCATAGTGGCCCCTGCACACAGTATTATGTCCCATAGTGGCCCTTGCACACAGTATTATGTCCCATAGTGGCCCCTGCACACAGTATTATGTCCCATAGTGGCCCTTGCACACAGTATTATGTCCCATAGTGGCCCCTGCACACAGTATTATACCCCATAGTGGCCCCTGCACACAGTATTATCCCTCATAGTGGCCCCTGCACACAGTATTATGTCCCATAGTGGCCCCTGCACACAGTATTATGTCCCATAGTGGCCCTTGCACACAGTATTATGTCCCATAGTGGCCCCTGCACACAGTATTATGTCCCATAGTGGCCCCTGCACACAGTATTATGTCCCATAGTGGCCCCTGCACACAGTATTATGTCCCATAGTGGCCCCTGCACACAGTATTATGTCCCATAGTGGCCCCTGCACACAGTATTATGTCCCATAGTGGCCCCTGCACACAGTATTATGTCCCATAGTGGTCCCTGCACACAGTATTATGTCCCATAGTGGCCCCTGCACACAGTATTATGCCCCATAGTGGCCCCTGCACACAGTATTATCCCTCATAGTGGCCCCTGCACACAGTATTATGTCCCATAGTGGCCCCTGCACACAGTATTATGTCCCATAGTGGCCCTTGCACACAGTATTATGTCCCATAGTGGCCCCTGCACACAGTATTATGTCCCATAGTGGCCCCTGCACACAGTATCATGTCCCATAGTGACCCCTACACACAGTATTATGTCCCATAGTGACCCCTGCACCTGTATTATGCTCCACTATGGACACCCATGAACAATTATTATACTCTGGGGTCTTTTCAGAAATGGCCTATTAAGAAAAAAAATAAAAACACAGCGGTAGTGGCTGTCATCGGACCCCTGATGTCCCGGACCCTGTGGCAGCTGCCACCACTGCTACCCATTAGTTACACCACTCGTTCGGGCAAATCCAGTTAGTTGCGAACCCATTCACTCATCTCTATCCAGCACCAATGACCAGGCCTTGTGTTCAAATTGCTACATCTTCCCATTTAATGTGAACTACACCTAGACTGTCAGTGGACTTTATGATCCTTCCAATGTCCATACACAGAAGGACCAATTGGTAGGTGTCTCTAATATAGCGGCCATTCAATCTCTATGGAAGACTATAGGAGAGTATATAAAGATTATAGGACGGCTGGTGAATATATTGGCCCTGCACATCCTATTGTAACCTTTGACTCTTCCGCTTTATACAGAACTACTCCTAGTTTAATCTACTTCTTACAAGCCCGTAGAGCGGGGGCCTGGATGGCGCGCGGCTCCGGCGTAACCGCAGAACATGTACAAAAGGATTAAATCCGTTTAAGTAAAAACATGACAGCAACCAAATTGGAAACTGTTATTTCAATAAAGTATTTGCCCCCTTCCTCAAGTAAGCATATCAGATTAATTTCCAGTAATCTGGAGCACAATTTTTTCATCATTTTTAATCTGATTTCCCGTTGCTTGGCCTATTTTCTCGATTTGCTGTTGAGTTGATTGATTTATGATTCTGAGAAGGAGCAGAAAGATGAAAGAATAATACATATTTTGAGAGCGATCATTTGCAGTTTGTCATATATCACCGAGAGATGCCGGCAAATGTTTACGTATGCAACCGGCTCGACCGGCATTGCTTCCGACTTGCGTCTTCTGTGTTGAAATTTAAAGGGAGATCACGCTCGTAATACCAGATGGTTCATAAAAAGTTCATCCCACATCAGGATCAGTTCTAAGGCATTTTATATAAAGTAACTTGTTCACGGTGATGGAAAATTAAATATGGAAATCTTAAAGGGATCCTATCATTCAGATGGCATTTTTTGTCCCTTAAGAAAGGCTATTCGTCTCCTACCTTTAGATGTCTTCTCCTCGCCGCTGTTTGCTTGAAATCCTGGTTTTCTTCTCACAGCACTGGGGGTGGTCCCAGCGCACAAACAGCACTGGGGGCGTCCCCAATGCTGCGAGAGAACTCTCTCCAGTGCCACCTCCATCTTCTTCAGGAACGTCCTCTTCACGCGTCTTCTTCCGGGGGTTGGCTAGAGACTTGTGGGCCTTGGACAGAGCCGACTGCGCATGCCCACAGGCCACAAGAAAATGGCCACTTACTTACTGTGTAGGCATGAGGCCTACAAGTTTCACCGCCTGCGCCGGAAGAAGACACAGGTAGATGACGTTCCTGAAGAAGATAGAGGCGGCGCTGGAGAGTTCTCTGGCAGCATTGGGGACGCCCCCAGTGCTGTATGAGCACTGAGGACCGCCCCCAGTGCTGCGAGAGAACTCATTTGCATACAGTAGAAAACCGGGATTTCTACGGAACGGCGGCGTGGAGAAGACATCTAAAGGTAGGAGAAGAATAGCCTTTCTTAAGGCTATTCCTAGGTGTTAAGGATAAAAAATGCTATCTGAATGATAGGATCCCTTTAAGGTGGCAATCACCCTGTAGTGCACACACACCGCCACTAGGGGCAGGCTTTTACCATCTTAGTTTCACAATTTACATAGAACAGTTGATGTCACTTTTTTGGGTAAGGTATAAGCTATAGATATAGTTACCGGCAAGGGAAAGTTGTAATATCTGAATATATTATGCTCCAAGGTCATTAAAACTTTGACTTTTTATGATTTTTGTATTCAAAGATATCAAAGGAAAGGAAAAACGAATTCAGAACAATATATTTAGTTGGTTTCTGTGTTGCATAGACAGATACATAGAGTATGTTCTGTAGTAACAGGTCCATGGGATAGATGGATTCATTTCATTAAAACTCTCACCCCTGAAGGTGTTTCCCCCCAATGTAATGCATTATCTTTGATGCAGCTCAGGAAAGTTGTGTCCTTGTTTGTAGTCGCGCTGCCATTGTCGTGTTTGATTCTTTCCTAAATGAAGAGTGGAAATTCTCCGCACTGTCCTAGTTACATATCTTCCTGCTTTCCCCAGATGGCCCAGCAGAATGATGTGTCTGTGGATTATACGGCATGCAGGTGGAGGGTTCTTTATTGAATTATAAGCAGGATTTTTTTTTTTTAGAGGGGGTGTTCACACATATGGTGGTGCATATGTGTTTGCACACTTATACAAATAGATGGTGACACATTGCGTAGACAGAATTAACCAACATGAAAGGAATAAATAATGTCGCCATACTGTGTACTTAGATGATACTTCCGTTCTGTATGTGTAGCTATGGACATCATGCACATAATTAGCTCCGCCATACTGTACACATAAATAACACCGCACACTATTGTAGGCATAGACAGATAGAGAGATAAACAGATCTCTGTAGAGGGAGCCAAACCAGTATGTAAAATTTATACCGCACTACTGCATCACGTGGCAAGTAGGATCTAAACTATAGGTATGTGAAGGTTATACTATATTACTTCCATAGTCATTATCTACGTATAGAAATTTGAGGTTCTTGGCAGACCATTTGACCAAACCATGAGAGCCCATCTGTCCCAACAAAGCGACATCATACCCTATAGAAACTCTTGAGTCCGAATTTTGGCCGACAAGGTGATCACATGGTAAATGGGATCTAAACAATAGTTATGTGAAGTTTATGCTCTAGTACTGTTGTAGTCTTTATCTTTGTATCTGAATTTGAGGTTTTTGGCGCATGTTTGACAAAATTTGTAGAGTCCATGTCCCCCGATAAGGCAACCTCATTCATATTGGACCCTCCGCTGTATAGATATAACTCTTGAGCCCAAATTTTGACCTATAATGTGAACATATGGCAAATAGGATCTAAATAATGAGATAGAGTAAGAGCCCATCTAACCATTAGAGGCCATCTAACCATGAGAGGCCTTATGACCATGAGAGGCCATCTAACCATGAGAGCCCATCTAACCATGAGAGCCCATCTAACCATGAGAGGCCTTCTAACCATGAGAGCCCATCTAATCATGAGAGATCTTCTAACCATGAGACCCCATCTAACCATGAGAGGCCTTCTAACCATGAGAGGAAATCTAACCATGACAGGCCTTCTAACCATGAGACCCCATCTAACCATAAGAGGCCTTCTAACCATGAGAGGACATCTAACCATGAGAGGCCTTTTAACTATGAGAGGCCTTCTAACCATGAGAGCCCATCTAACCATGAGAGGACTTCTAACCATGAGAGCCCATCTAACCATGAGAGGCCTTCTAACCATGAGAGGTCATCTAACTGTGAGAGGCCTTCTAACCATGAGAGGTCATCTATCCGTGAGAGCCCATCTAACCATGAGAGGCCATCTATTCATCAGACAGTAAACAACTAAACAAGCAAACTAGATAATCTTTATTTTTCTTACTTGTGATCTTCGGTCTCCTAACCTGTGCCAAGGGAGTCTCCCTCTCCTCTTCAAAGTCGCTGCCACATTCCAAGCTGCGGTTCCTCACTCCTTTTCTAGGACTCTTCAGTTGCCAATGTTTGGTCTACACTCAGTGCGTCTTCCCAACCTTCCCAAGGAAAGCCAGGAAACTACACCCCATCTGTTCCATCGGTTCCACCTGTTCCATCGGTTCCCACTCTTAACGTATGAGTCAAATCTGTAAGACCATCACCACCTAGGTGCTGAGGAAGGTTACTGGCGGCCTGGATGGGGGTACTTGGAGGGTCCCGTTTCTCGTGTCTTGGGAAAAGGTTGCAAATGAACACTCCAAGGTCTGTGTAGGGCCCCTCATCCCGTTGCCTAGCTCTATTCTGAAGACGCTGACCTCACCTGTTGGTATATAGTTGGATATTCCTGTAAAAATTGTTGGGATTTTTATTTTATTTTTTTAAAGAAAAAGTTGCCGATGATGAATTTCTATGTAATAAAACTTAACAAACCTCCAATGCAGAGTTCATAAAAAAAGTAAAAAAAATTCCCTTCCTAGCGCAGATTTTCGGCACCAGCGAGCTCTTTTGTATTAAAAATACGAGCGCTGCAATATTCAAATGATGTTTCTTTTGATTTTTCCCGAGCCCTTTTCTAAGGGATGACAAATCATAAAGTATTATGTGATAAGATGTTTTTACAATACATCAAACACATAAATTGTATTTATTTTCAAAAACAAATTTAAAAAACTTCTTTCTTTTTTTTTTCTGGTTTATCAACGTTCGCCACGGGTTTTGAAATGTATAAAATATTCTCCTACCTCGAATTATTCTAAAGCGTCTTCAAATTTTGCATACAAAGCCGAGAAAATGTTTTCAGTCCAATTGTATCTGTGGTGGAAGGAATAATCGGACGTGAACAGAGGCGGCATCCATTCACCCTGGAAATAGATCTTCTGAACGCGGCGCTTACTAGCAAAATGTTATTAATCCAGTGTAATGAGGATCACTATAGTCTACGGGAAAAGGAAAAAGCTTCCGGGAATTGGGAAATAAATCTATATATCTATTGTTATTGTGAAGTTAGTTTAATATCATTTGATTAACTAAGTAGATAGATAGATAGATAGATAGATAGATAGATAGATAGATAGGAGATAGATAGATAGATAGATAGATAGGAGATAAATAGATAGATAGATAGATAGATAGATAGATAGATAGATAGGAGATAGATGATAGATAGATAGATAGATAGATAGATAGATAGATAGATAGATAGATAGATAGGAGATAGATAGATAGATAGATAGATAGATAGATAGATAGGAGATAGATAGATAGATAGATAGATAGATAGGAGATAGATAGATAGATAGATAGATAGATAGATAGATAGATAGATAGATAGGAGATAGATAGATAGATAGATAGATAGATAGATAGATAGATAGATAGGAGATAGATAGATAGATAGATAGATAGATAGGAGATAGATAGATAGATAGATAGATAGATAGATAGATAGATAGGAGATAGATAGATAGATAGATAGATAGATAGATAGGAGATAGATAGATAGATAGATAGATAGATAGATAGATAGGAGATAGATAGATAGATAGATAGATAGATAGATAGATAGGAGATAGATAGATAGATAGATAGATAGATAGATAGATAGGAGATAGATAGATAGATAGATAGATAGATAGATAGATAGGAGATAGATAGATAGATAGATAGATAGATAGATAGGAGATAGATAGATAGATAGATAGGAGATAGATGGATAGATAGATAGATAGATAGATAGATAGGAGATAGATAGATAGATAGATAGATAGATAGATAGATAGATAGATAGGAGATAGATAGATAGATAGATAGATAGATAGATAGGAGATAGATAGATAGATAGATAGATAGATAGATAGATAGGAGATAGATAGATAGATAGATAGATAGATAGGAGATAGATAGATAGATAGATAGATAGATAGATAGATAGATAGATAGATAGATACTGTAGATAGATACGGTATGAGATAGATAGATAGATAGATAGATAGGATATAGATAGATACTGTAGATAGATGAGATAGATAGATAGATAGATAGATAGATAGATAGATAGATAGGAGATAGATAGATAGATAGATAGATAGATAGATAGATAGATAGATGAGATAGATAGGGAGATAGATAAATAGATATGAGATAGATAGATAGATAGATAGATAGATAGATAGATAGATAGATAGGAGATAGATAGGAGATAGATAGATAGATAGATAGATAGATAGATAGGAGATGGATAGATAGATAGATAGATAGATAGATAGATAGATAGATAGATAGGATATAGATAGATAGATACTGTAGATAGATGAGATAGATAGATAGATAGATAGATAGATAGATGATAGATAGATAGATAGATAGATAGATGAGATATATATGAGATAGATAGATAGGGAGATAGATAAATAGATATGAGATAGATAGATAGGAGATAGATAGATAGATAGATAGATAGATAGATAGGAGATGGATAGATAGATAGATAGATAGATAGATAGATAGATAGATAGATAGGATATAGATAGATAGATACTGTAGATAGATGAGATAGATAGATAGATAGATAGATAGATGATAGATAGATAGATAGATAGATAGATAGATAGATAGATGAGATATATATGAGATAGATAGATAGGGAGATAGATAAATAGATATGAGATAGATAGATAGATAGATAGGAGATAGATAGATAGATAGATAGATAGATAGATAGATAGGAGATAGATAGATAGATAGATAGATAGATAGATAGATAGGAGATAGATAGATAGATAGATAGATAGATAGATAAATATGAGATAGATAGATAGATAGATAGATAGATATGAGATAGATAGATAGATAGATAGGAGATAGATAGATAGATAGATAGATAGATAGATAGATAGATAGATTGAAAGATAGATAGGAGATAGATAGATAGATAGATAGATAGATATGAGATAGATAGATAGATAGATAGATAGATAGATAGATAGATAGGAGATAGATAGATAGATAGATAGATAGATTGAAAGATAGATAGGAGATAGATAGATAGATAGATAGATAGATAGATAGATAGATAGGAGATAGATAGATAGATAGCTAGATAGATAGATAGGAGATAGATAGATAGATAGATAGATAGATAGGAGATAGATAGATAGATAGATAGATAGATAGATAGATAGATGATAGATAGATAGATAGATAGATAGATAGATGATAGATAGATAGATAGATAGATAGATAGATAGATAGATAGGAGATAGATAGATAGATAGATAGATAGATAGATAGATAGGAGATAGATAGATAGATAGATAGATAGATAGGAGATAGATAGATAGATAGGAGATAGATAGATAGATAGATAGATAGATAGGAGATAGATAGATAGATAGATAGATAGATAGATAGATAGATAGATACTGTAGATAGATACGGTATGAGATAGATAGATAGATAGATAGATAGATAGATAGATAGATAGATAGATAGATAGATAGGATATAGATAGATACTGTAGATAGATGAGATAGATAGATAGATAGATAGATAGATAGGAGATAGATAGATAGATAGATAGATAGATAGATAGATAGATAGATAGATAGATAGATAGATAGATGAGATAGATAGGGAGATAGATAAATAGATATGAGATAGATAGATAGATAGATAGATAGATAGATAGATAGATAGATAGGAGATAGATAGGAGATAGATAGATAGATAGATAGATAGATAGATAGGAGATAGATAGATAGATAGATAGATAGATAGATAGATAGGAGATGGATAGATAGATAGATAGATAGATAGATAGATAGATAGATAGATAGATAGGATATAGATAGATAGATACTGTAGATAGATGAGATAGATAGATAGATAGATAGATAGATAGATAGATAGATGATAGATAGATAGATAGATAGATAGATAGATAGATAGATGAGATATATATGAGATAGATAGATAGGGAGATAGATAAATAGATATGAGATAGATAGATAGGAGATAGATAGATAGATAGATAGATAGGAGATGGATAGATAGATAGATAGATAGATAGATAGATTGAAAGATAGATAGGAGATAGATAGATAGATAGATAGATATGAGATAGATAGATAGATAGATAGATAGATAGGAGATAGATAGATAGATAGATAGATAGATAGATTGAAAGATAGATAGGAGATAGATAGATAGATAGATAGATAGATAGATAGGAGATAGATAGATAGCTAGATAGATAGATAGGAGATAGATAGATAGATAGATAGATAGATAGATAGATAGGAGATAGATAGATAGATAGATAGATAGATAGATGATAGATAGATAGATAGATAGATAGATAGATGATAGATAGCTAGATAGATAGATAGGAGATAGATAGATAGATAGATAGATAGATAGATAGATAGATAGGAGATAGATAGATAGATAGATAGATAGATAGATAGGAGATAGATAGATAGATAGGAGATAGATAGATAGATAGATAGATAGGAGATAGATAGATAGATAGATAGATAGATAGATAGATAGATAGATAGATACTGTAGATAGATACGGTATGAGATAGATAGATAGATAGATAGATAGATAGATAGATAGATAGGATATAGATAGATACTGTAGATAGATGAGATAGATAGATAGATAGATAGATAGATAGATAGATAGATAGATAGATAGATAGGAGATAGATAGATAGATAGATAGATAGATAGATGAGATAGATAGATAGATAGATAGATAGATAGATAGATAGATGAGATAGATGAGATAGATAGGGAGATAGATAAATAGATATGAGATAGATAGATAGATAGATAGATAGATAGATAGATAGATAGGAGATAGATAGGAGATAGATAGATAGATAGATAGATAGATAGATAGGAGATAGATAGATAGATAGATAGATAGATAGATAGATAGATAGATAGGAGATGGATAGATAGATAGATAGATAGATAGATAGATAGATAGATAGATAGATAGGATATAGATAGATAGATACTGTAGATAGATGAGATAGATAGATAGATAGATAGATAGATAGATAGATAGATGATAGATAGATAGATAGATAGATAGATAGATGAGATATATATGAGATAGATAGATAGGGAGATAGATAAATAGATATGAGATAGATAGATAGGAGATAGATAGATAGATAGATAGATAGATAGATAGATAGATAGGAGATGGATAGATAGATAGATAGATAGATAGATAGGATATAGATAGATAGATACTGTAGATAGATGAGATAGATAGATAGATAGATAGATAGATAGATGATAGATAGATAGATAGATAGATAGATAGATAGATAGATGAGATATATATGAGATAGATAGATAGATAGATAGATAGGGAGATAGATAAATAGATATGAGATAGATAGATAGATAGATAGATAGATATGAGATAGATAGATAGATAGATAGATAGATAGATAGATAGGAGATAGATAGATAGATAGATAGATAGATAGATAGATAGGAGATAGATAGATAGATAGATAGATAGATAGATAAATATGAGATAGATAGATAGATAGATAGATAGATAGATATGAGATAGATAGATAGATAGATAGATAGGAGATAGATAGATAGATAGATAGATAGATAGATAGATTGAAAGATAGATAGGAGATAGATAGATAGATAGATAGATAGATAGATATGAGATAGATAGATAGATAGATAGATAGATAGGAGATAGATAGATAGATAGATAGATAGGAGATAGATAGATAGATAGATAGATAGATAGATAGATAGGAGATAGATAGATAGATAGATAGATAGATAGGAGATAGATAGATAGATAGATAGATAGATGATAGATAGATAGATAGATAGATAGATAGATAGATGATAGATAGATAGATAGATAGATAGATAGATAGATAGGAGATAGATAGATAGATAGATAGATAGGAGATAGATAGATAGATAGATAGATAGATAGATAGGAGATAGATAGATAGATAGATAGATAGATAGATAGGAGATAGATAGATAGATAGATAGATAGATAGGAGATAGATAGATAGATAGATAGATAGATAGGAGATAGATAGTGCACTATGTGAATTTCTTTAACATGAAACAAAGTTGCCCCCTTCCCTTTAAACACATCTGATTTGCAGGAAATTGCAGTACCATGCATAACCTCAACCCAATGTTGGCGCTACATTCAACAGAGATGCATTGCTGACTGGAGTGCTGAAGTCTCTTTATTATACTGATCTCTGGAAAATCCCTGGGAAATCCCTTTAAGTACATATACTAGGTGTATGGTGAATGGAGTCACTTCTTGTACTTCGCCAGTATGGGAAGTTCTTGGCATTGAACACCCTTAAAATCTACATGATTGCTATTCCAATTTATCAGTATCCTCTTCTGTGTAGTATGTGGCCTTCGAGGTGCCGTACAGGCTCCTTCATCCCTTCTAGAAGGAGACAGACAAGGAATGCTTATCACAGCCCAGCACATAAAAGACCAGACCCTCAAACTTTCTCTGAAGTTCTTCTCCTTTTTCCTATCTATGTCACAACATACGGCCATTAAAGTAAGCCGAGCGTCGGTGTCACCCTTTACGTATCCCTCATAATCTCTATCTACAGTAGGAACCATTTCTGCGATAATGATATGTGGCCGGCACTCCGCTGCTGAGACTACAATAGGGCTTTATTCACAATGGGCTCTGACTGTACACATTACAGTGCTAAACCTAGGCACAGATCAGAATCTTCCTATCATTTATAGAAAATTATATAGATTAATAAATTCATGTATAGATATATGACATAGATAAAACAATAGAAAGATACTGTAAGTACTGGAGATATATATTAACTAGATGAATGAAGAGATAGATGGGCAAAGGATTAATTGATTTGTGATAAATAAAAAGAGATATGCGATAGATAGATAGATAGATAAATAGATAGGAGATAGATAGATAGATAGATAGATAGATAGATAGATAGATAGATAGGAGATAGATAGATAGATAGGCGATAGGTAGATAGATAGATAGATAGATAGATAGATAGATAGATAGGCGATAGGTAGATAGATAGATAGATAGATAGATAGATAGATAGATAGATAGGAGATAGATAGATAGATAGATAGATAGATAAATAGATAGGAGATAGATAGATAGATAGATAGATAGATAGAAGATAGATAGATAGATAGATAGATAGATAGATAGATAATGGAGGATGGATAAATAATTGATAGATTTTATGGATAGTAGATAAGGGATAGATAAATGCTATAGATAGAAAGACAGATAGATAATAGATAGACATGGGATAGATACAAACTATAGATAGATAGATAGATAGATAGATAGATAGATAGATAGATAGGAGATAGATAGATAGATAGATAGATAGATAGATAGATACATAGATAGGAGATAGATAGATAGATAGATAGATAGATAGATAGATAGGAGATAGATAGATAGATAGATAGATAGATAGGAGATAGATAGATAGATAGATAGATAGATAGATAGATAGGAGATAGATAGATAGATAGATAGATAGGAGATAGATAGATAGATAGATAGATAGATATGAGAGATAGGAGATAGATAGATAGATAGATAGATAGGAGATAGATAGATAGATTGATTGATAGATAGATAGATAGATAGTTAGCAGATAGGTATAGATAGATAGATAGATAGATAGATAGATAGATAGATAGATAGGAGATAGATAGATAGATAGATAGATAGATAGATAGAAGATAGATAGATAGGAGATAGAGAGATAGAGAGATAGAGAGATAGAGAGATAGATAGATAGATAGATAGATAGATAGGAGATAGATAGATAGATAGGAGATAGAGAGATAGATAGATAGATAGATAGATAGATAGATGGATAGATAGATAGATAGATAGATAGATAGATAGATAGATAGATATGAGAGATAGATAGATAGATAGATAGATAGATAGATAGATAGATAGGAGATAGATAGATAGATTGATTGATAGATAGATAGATAGGAGATAGATAGATTGATTGATAGATAGATAGATAGATAGATAGATAGATACATTACAGAGCTGCACTTGAAAGTTCTGCAGAATATCTAAGTAACTTCTGAGTAAAAAAAAAAATCTTTATTGATTCAGGGAAAAACAAACTGTTCCAAGGCCCGGGTTTGCTAATGTTGTTACATTGTGTCAAAATGAATAAATTTTGTTTAACAATGGCAATCTGTTGTTTGCAAAGGGGATTTGCTGAATTATGAGAGCTGGGACTCTGCACATTCCTACAGTTGTAAATTGATAAAACACATTGTGAGCCGCACATGAACCTAACCAGATTATGTAGATATGAAGGCGGTATGTGGAACAAGCTGGACGTTATTAGGAAAAGAACACAAAAATCCTCCGTCCTGTATACATTATCTATAGGTGGCTGAGGTGACGTCCACTGCACGGGATATTATAGGGGTCACATCTTTATACAACCCCTAGATGATAGAAGGGTCCGATGGCAATAAATCCTATAGTGTCCCTGTGCTGGGACCCCCATCTATGAGATCTAATCTGTAGGGAAACCGGGTTGAAAATGAACAATTTCCTAATCTAATGTTTTCATGTTTGAGCTCTCTGCCAGTTGTGACTTTTCGAAAGCAGGGAGTAAAAATCAAGAAGGCACAAACCAAAAATTGCTGTAGGGTGAAAGGGTTAAAGAACTTTCTACAGTCACATTTATAACATATCCACTAGGTTCATTCCAGCATGCCTAACCCATCAAGAATATTGGCATAAAACAGTAGCACAGTGTCTGTACGTGTGAATAATATTACTGCTTCTGGCCATTGTATGACTTGTATTCTGCAGTTTTAGCAGTTTTCCCCCCTGCAGAATCTATCTCTAATTTTCGGTTCTCCTTTAGCTGGTGCGTGGAGACTATCTCCCATACAATACACACAAAAAGTAGAGGAGAATCTGCTCATGTAAGTCATTGTCATTCAGAAGCATCATCAGGATCGTATAGGAAGAATATTCAAATCTGACTTCCAGGATGTAATTAGGATGCCAGTGCCTCATGTATGCACACCAATAGAGGGCGCTCACTGAGAATGTGCAAGTCATACTTCCATGATGTAATTAGGAAGAGTCTCAGTCAAGCAAACCTATAGAGGGCGCTCCCTTTAACATCATGCCGACCTTCTCAGAAGCCTTTGTTTGCAATGATGTTGGGATTTTACCAGATACAGTCTCTAAACCAAGGACAGCTGTTTCGATGTATTTGCATCTCATCAGCTTGGCGCAGAGAGGACTGATCTGGCAGAGGTGAGAGGCTTAGACAGGGTTACATCATGGAAGTCAGATTTGCATATTCTTCCCATGTTCCTTTGCACAGTGGAGTGCTCATGGCTTAATAAGACTCCCCACACCTATGTGGTGGTCTCTCCCTATGGAGTGACGATATCCCCAAAATGTTAACGTCCTGATGCATAGACCAAAGCCTCACCTGACCACTGAGGCCCAATCACAGGCCTACGTGGTCCCTCGAGGGCATTCACATCATTAAAGAGACCAGAAGATGCTCGAGGAGACCCTCAAGTATAATAGTGGTGCGTAGGTAGCAAACCGCAAAAATGTTACGTTTCGGCCAAATTCAAACATTTTTTGGGAAATTCCCGACCTGACTCATTACGAACCGATTCCTACCATTTAACTATAGAAATGCCAGCTCCACATTTTTTTCCTATAAATATTTCCTTCTAATCCAGATCCCCCCGAGCTGTCGGAGTCAATGGGACTGGCATGTTCCCCCTCATTAGCGGGCCCGCTCTTGTATGTACACGTAATGTGATAAAGATTCCTCTGCCTCCCATGAGCATTTTGCACCACCTGTTTGTAGCGCGCAAACAACCACAGACGATTCATAAATCCACATCTAAACAATTGATTTTTTTTTCATAGGATTCAAGGATACGTTTAAGGTCATTATCACCCTGAAATACCTATTAGCTGTGACAGGGGGGCTCGTGCGCTAATGGCCCCCAACAATTGATTTGAATACACTGCGCCTTTATTTTATCTTCCTGCCGAGTTGCATGTGAAGGTTATAGCGACATGTTCTTTCCATCTGTAATGCAGTGTAGTCTATTCTTCATATTATATACAGTATATTGCTGTATATCTATCACAATAGATATATAAGTATCACACTTCTATACTGGACTGGAGGGCTAGTTGGGTGGGGAATGTTTTTCATTGGTCATGTGAAAGCCACATGTCCTTTGTTAAAGCCACCGTGAGCAGGGACATTTTAATAGATCGGCGGCAATGGACGAACACCGGATCAAGATTGGATGAGCCAGTGAAGAAGAGACTGCGCTCCACAGGTGAGAAGAACAACGACTTTATTGGGAAATTCAAAGCACAACGCGTTTCGGGCATACAATTCAGGCAAACAATTCTTAGCCGTTAAGCCGATCGCTCAATTTTAATAGATTGGGGATCAAACTTTTTGTAAATGGCCCATCCACACAAACATAATTCCCCTTTAACTAGCCCCCACATAAGGCCCCTTTAGTGACCAATGTTACATACAAATAAAAACTAGCCAACTGTAATAATGTCTGCGGTTCCCAGACACGGACATTGCCAACCAAATGCTGACTAATAGGGCACAGGACTGGGGGTCCGTACTCCATTATTATATTCAACTCTATCTGTGTCCTCAGGATGCAGATAGAGTTGATATCACGACCTCTCTCCTGGAACAGCACCTGAAATGCAACACTGTCCCACTTGATCGAGCCCTTTGAAGAGGCCCCTAATACCCTAGGGCACTGTTTGCCCTATGGTGAAAGCAGTCCAGCCCATGAGGTCCATCTGTCACCAATAGTAGAATAGGATAGGTTGGGATTTGGGGTTATTTAGGGTCTTCAATTTAATTTACCGCTCCAGGTCTTTGTTGAAGAGTTTGGGAGTCATGTGATCAGAACCTAGACCCTGACGTCCGGGTTGTCCTCCTCTCTCCTTTCCTAGTTGCACATGTAGTTAGTTACCTTTGCTATGGCTGCTGGGTTGGAAAAAGTAGGGAGAGCAACCGGTGGGGACAGAGGCTCGTTCCAATCATGTGACCCGGAGTCGGAACTCGTTCGGAACCCCCAGGTCCAGGTTCAACAAATGTAACGTAAATTAAAATCCCAATAAGGGTTTGCTCCATGAATATTAATTTTTGCAAAATTCAGGTCAAATGGGTTCCATTGTGAAATGTTTGGCTCATCTCTAGTAGTGACTATTGCTTATAATGACGACTGATATTTTCTGCAGATCGTTGTCAAAAATACCAATTAAATCCAACGCAATTCATGACTGTTATCCAATAAAGCATGAAAACATCCGGGGGTGGGGGGGTTAATTCTTTTTATAGACCCTGTAGGGATATGAGGAAATGGAAAGCTGTGTCAGATCTGGCAGATTAGCTGGAACATGTCTTTAGGGTTATAGTAGACGTTTGCGTGTGGCCACAATAGCAGATCTGATATGAGATGACTTTGAAAGGAACAGTGTTGCGTCTTATGTTTATTTTATTTGGAGGGACGGCACCGGATTCAGAGGAGGGCCTTGTAAACTTTGTCTCCGATGTTGCATTTGGCCAAGGTCAACGGCGTGAATTATGGATGGCGACAGCATTTGTAATTATTAGTTGCAAGCTGTTGATAATTGCTACACTATCTGGGCATCATTTATTTATACAAAATAGGTTATAAGATCGATCAAGGCTGATGTAGGGCTGGAGACAGGAGTGGAGATTTATGTAGTCTAGCGGCGGTCAGCGGGGTTTGCTCCTTCTCCTCTTGATTGGTTTGATGGGGCCACAAATATAGAAAATTCCTGGTGAGTCCTAGATTGTAGACTCGGTGGCTCCTATGGGGCAGAGAAGGGGCCTAACTACCTTCTCCGATCACCATGGACAGTAGGAAGAGTCACACATTGTAGGTGGTCCTAGAGGTCAGACCACCCTGCTCTTCTCCAAGGGACTTGAAGTGGTCAAGGAAACGCTCGGCCTCCATAGAGGTTGGTTTACGTCCAGCAATAAACATTCACCATTTAGGCAGAAGAATACCTATATATAGGAAACTGTATATTACTTTTGGCCTTACTATAAAGAGACCCTCCAATGATATCCTATTTTTGGTCCAATCCTCCTGCTTCTCAAAGACTCTTCCTCCATTGTTGTCACTTGCTCAGCCCCTGCGCAGACCTTACTTCCTTCCTGTCTTCATACCAAATTTTCATGACTCCAACATGGCAGACCCATTGACTACTACAGGGCTTTGCCACCTTTTGGGATCAGGAGGTCGTTGCCTTTTCTTGCTCCTTCCCTACAAGATTTGCTACTTTCTTCATAGCAAGTCTTCATGCTAAATTTTGAGTCCAAGGTTTTGTGGGCCAAGTATAGACGTTAATTGGGTCAATTTATTGGAAAATCGTTGGGAAAAAATCCACCAGCCAGTTCCTACTTTATCCATTCCCCTTGCTCCTCATGCATTGTTGTTGCTTGCTCCTCCTTTGCACAACCATAACATCCTTGTGGGCAGGTCTTCATAACCATAATTGATGAGTCCTCCTACATAGCTGACCCAGTGACGGAGCTCTTTGCAAAAAATAGTGCCTAGAATTTGTCTGTGTCACTATGGACAGTGGGACAATTCACAATTCTTTCCATTCTTTCCATGTGCACAGAGTGGATTATCTCTCCATGTACACCAATACTAGTTTACAAGATAGGTAGTCCTAGGGGTCAGACCACCCTGATATCAGAGTGAAAAGCTTTCTGAGACCTCTAATCCATTCCCCCTGCTCCTCCCTGGCTCTTCCTCCATTGCTGTTGCTCCGCCCCCGCAGAGCCTTTACTCCCTCCTCTGCAGATCTTTACTTATGTTGTTCAATGACAGAAGCTAATTTGTATATAAAGGGCTTGTATCATGAAACCTGCAGCGAGCCGTGAATAAAATATTACATGAATATGTCCATGTGTCCTAATATTAGAAGCCATGTACAGTATATATGTACTATGTACGTCTTCTTTAAGACCATCGAGAAAAGCCTTAAGACTGTATTTTCTCCCCCTTCCTATATATTACCCACATGCCGTGCCCTTCATATTAGTCCTTCTACTTAAGTGTCATAGGTGATGTACACGGGTCATTTATTAACATGATGGATTAGACAGTATTGGTCACATGCCCGGCATCTGCTCAGATCGGCGCTGACATTTTCAGGAATAATTCCCTCTAACCAGCGTAATATCATCTCGCAGGAGCCAATCAATGTATACAGGGGGCCATTTACCAAGTGCTTGAATCTAAGATTTTATGGTCTGTTGGCTTAAAGAATCATAAATCTGGGAAGCGGCGCAGGTTGTGTTCTGAATGTAACCCATCCAATATAATAGGATAATGCAATCATTCTTATCATTACTGTAAATCGCTTCCTTCACGGTTACATTCGTAGAAGCCGCAGCTCCAGTCGATGCAAAGGTCATTCCAATGTACTTAACGTGTCCAGCTGGAAGCTGTAGGTGTTACCTCTCCGGATCACACATGACATTAGGTACGGAGAACACGCGTGGACATGCAAATTATCTTCTGATTCTTTATTCACAAGACCTCACATCTGTTATGTCGGAGAAGGCCATGACTTAAAGGTCAAGGCAAGTTGGGGGGGCTTCTTCCATGACTCACAGCTGCCGGCATTGGGTGTAATAATAATAATGCAAATAAAATAGTAGCAAGGGTGATAATAGGATATAATAAAGAAATAAAATAATAGAGTAAATTCAAATAATAAAATTGTAAATAAATAATATAATTAATATAATAAAAAAATAAGAATTGTTAGAGTTTTGTGATATTGTGTCACAAAGTGATAGGCTATATGTGTCTATAGATGTGTCCATCAGCTCTAATTTGGTTACCGAGGTTTTCTTGAAGTTAACCCTTCATGGTGTCTATCATAATGATGTATATGATAGTGGTGTACGATAAACGCCCTGATAGTACTTAAGGGTTAAATATCGATGAGCTATACGTAGGATAAGTCATCTATATTTGATCAGTGGGATTGTGAAACATCACCTGACTGAAGGAGCAACGGAACTCTGGTGAGTGCTGGTTTCTCTTCCTGGGCAAGTGAGGTCACTCAGCCTGATTATGGCTCGGTCCCATTCAAGTCAATGCAGCTGTGCTTGCTTGAGGTCACCTGAACTCAGCTCATAGGTTTGGATCCCAGATATCTGCTCCTCACCAGTCTGATATTGATGACTCCTTTAAGGACTCAGATTACTCATTACGCTAATTAAATACATTATCATGACAAAAGACTGTATTATATAATACAACCACTAGGTGACCTCTCATAGACACATACAGAATAGGTAGCATATCACCTTGTGACAGCATATCACTTTGTGATAACAAGTATGGAAGAGTGTACGTCTCGATACACCTACCTGGACTTGCCTAGCCAAGAGGAATGTGAAGACCTTTCCTCTTGGATCTGTTTGTGTAGCCATCTAGTGGTTGTGTTATGATCCGTAGCCTTTGATGGCTTTTGCGGTCACATCATAAATTGGATTGGTTCATGAGAACTTGGAGTCCTTAAACAAATTGCAAAACTATGATTTGATGCTGTACGAATCATAACATATTGCTTCCCATGCCATATGAAGGAGACATCGTCTTTTAGAAACCTTTCTTCAAGGACACAATATGGTACCCTATGCATGCTAGGAAATGGTAGCATCTTTGTGTGCCACCATATGGTCCTCATACTTGCATGCATATTTTGGGTGGTACAGTACACGAAGGCCAAAAGACTGGATTGACAATGACATGGCATGGCCCTCCCCACTGAAGTCTTTGGGGTCTCCATTACTATACTTACCTGTCCACATTATCACATTCTACCTTAATTTTTCGTAAGATGGTGCCTGCCAGACAACACGCAATGGTTAAATTAGAACCGTCCTGGTCTATGAGGGTTCTTGAGTTGGTAACCAATATGGTAGATGCTTTGGGGCTCATATCTTTCTTAAAGTTTATCCCTGACTACACAAAAACCCTTCCAACCAAATTATTCTGTAAAAAACAGAGGAGAGACACCGAGCGCTCTGAGTGTAGTATATACGTCACAAATTTTGGAAGAGTAATTGCAAGTTGTGGAAGTGACCAGTTGGCCTCTCACCTGAAAAGGTTGTGAGCAGTCACAACCCCTTTAATCGATTTTGGGTTGTGAAATCAAGGTGGGAGTGGCGGCAGATCCAACAGTACACTGGATGACTGGAGGAGAGACGAAACGTGCGTCAGGCCGTAGTGGTGGTGATCCCAGACCCTTTGGACTCTCCATGTGCCCCTTGACTCTCCATAGGACACGCCTATACTTCCATTGAGCGCAGTATTTCCAGTTTCAACACAAACTGCTGGTTCTTGGTCCTTACGCTAAACCAAATTATTCTGGACAACTTCAACCACAAAAGACAGTAGGTCACCACCAAACACAACCCCATCACCTTGGTGTCACAGGTTTCCAAAACATGTTAGAATTTGGAGAAACCAGAAAACTTGTGGTTGGAAACCACTAATATGAGAGTTCAAAAAATTTCTAATATCATCGCCAAGAAAGTTGACCATATGGGTGATCTAAATTTTCTGGAGTGGTTGGTTGACCTGGAGTCTTGGTCCAGTAAGACCCATGCTTGAACCAGTTTGCTCCACTTTAACTATTTACCTCATTGACACTTTCCTGTTTTCATTGCCCATAAAAACTCAGCTCAGAAAATGAAACTTTTTGACCTGAGCTCCATTACTGTTGTTTGCATTAATGGAAGGAGCCACTGGGGAAATTATGTGCTTCTTGAATCGTACATTGCCTTCAACAGCCATGTGCATCGGAAAGACCCACCGGAGAGCCTTATTTAGTGTGAAATGAGTCCTCGGTGTAAAGAGGGAATTCTGGAGCAGCATTGACATCTGTTTTAAAATACTAATTTTTGTGTATTTTAATTACAAAAATTTGGCTCCAAAACGCAATAATGATGTGAACATTTCGCCATGGAATGAGTAAAATGATAGGTAAACATTATCTTACTAATAATTATCCGATTATGTTTATGGGCCCCGTGTGGAATAACGTGCTAATGACCTATCTGGAAGTAGATGACTCCACCACTTTCACTAGATCTGTCCAATTTTTTATTTCACGGCGGCGACTTTGAAAAACTTTTTTTGGACTGTCTCCAAACAAAGAAATTGTACTCTTATATTTCAGTATGAGAAAAATAGATCATACGGTTTTCTGGCTAGTATTTTTGATGGCTACCTATTGGAATATTAGTTTAAGCCATGACATGGGGGTGGACAAGCAATGGGACAGTCTCCAAGGCCAAGGAACTGAAGGGTTCTTCAAAGATTGACCCCACATATGTCCGTGATTCACTTTCTGCTCTACTGGTAGCTTTTGATGACCCATCAGTTCATTAAAGGGGTTGTCCCTTAATTATAACCTATCCACAGGATTACCACCAATGGTCATGAGGATGGGAGTCATGAGGGGTGGTCAGCACATGCATGCTACCTCTCCACTCAAAGTTTTTGGGACGGAAAGCGATAGACATGGCAATGTTATAGGGAGGCCAAAAGGGCAATTTTCGTAGACGCCTCTACCACCTATTAGTCTCTACTTCTGCTTTAGTCTGAGCATGATTATGCTCTCTACTATTGGGTGGGCGGTCTCTGTCTGGCTGCTCCAGTCTAGGACCGCCCACCAGAAAACAGAGAGCATAACTGAGCTGAAACTAACAACAGTGATTGCTCGGGAATGCTTGGGGCTAGAGAAAAAATTCCAACTGTGCTGGAATCAGTGGAACTCATCCTATCAAAGGATGCAAAAAGTTGGAGATGGTGGAGGTAGTGAAATTTTATCTTTAAATTAGCAATTTAGAACAAAATAATAAAAAAATATTTTTTCTAAACTAGCAATTCACAAAGAATAATATAGAGCACTACTTTATGAGGTATATTTAGTTGTAACCGAATGAATCAGATTTTTTGTCAAGCAGTGCAGTACCATGTGATTTTTTTCACCTTGAGAACTTCACTTGGGCAACCTCCCGTATCTCCGCAAACCCTCTTCTCCATGACCTGAAGTCACATCAAATTATTGTGAACAGATTAAACTTTTTTATCTCCAAATTTAAAAACAGAACAACAACCAACAACTAAATATCTTAAGACAACAGATAACAGGCAGCAGCGCCAGAGGTGATATTTTAGCTAAGTCCTTGCCTAAAAATCACCGTTTCCTTCACGTCACTCACAGCAAAATGAGACAAGGTCCGTGTTAGAAAGGTAATTTGCTGTCGGCTAAGATAAGGTCTTGTAATAATCCTAACGGAAGATGAGGACGGTACCGGAGCTCCTCGCGTTTCACAAAGGAAAGAGCAATGTGGTGCATGCAAGAAGCAAAAAGTCTGTGGATATAAAGGTGAAATTTTTGGTACACAGCAGTTTTCTGCTTCTTGCTGGAGTAGATTTCAGCTTCTATTACGTGGACTTTGTGAGATACTCCACAATTATTAGCAATGGTGGTGCATCTGACACCGGACCATATATAAAAGATTGGTCTTAAAGGGGTTGTCAAGGAATTATGACAAACTCAAGGTGACCGGGGTGGGAGTAAAACAAAAATAATATTCGGCTATCCCCAGTGATCTTTTGTACAGTCCTGATCCCTTTTCCCTCATGTGTCAAGACTCTCCAGGATGGAAGTGAAAAGGCTCACAGACTGGTGACATCATAACATACATCACTGGTTCCTTACCAGCAACCACCAAGGCCATTGATGTGAGCCTTGACGCCAGGGCCGCCGATAGGCCAGTACTACTGCTACTGGCGTTAGGGGCCCGGCCAAATTTTAAAATGGGGGGGGGGGCCGGGCCCGGGCCCCTGGCGCCGGCAGCAGTCATTATATGTCCTGTTTCAACTCAGATCTGCATCCAGAGGACGCAGATCTGAGTTGAGCACATAACGCGGCTGAAGCGAGGAGCTGACACAGGTCAGCTCCTCGCTTCGCTGCTGACGCCTGTCTCGCTGACACATATGCGGCTGAAGCGAGGAGCTGACCTGTGTCAGCTCCTCACTTCGCCGCTGCCGCCTCTCTGGGTGACACATATGAGGCTGAGCCGGAACCCGGCTCAGCCGCATATGTGTCAGCGAGGGAGACACCCAGCGGCGAAGCGTGGAGCTGACCCGTGTCAGCTCCTTCCTTCAGCCGCATGTGTCAGCGAGAGAGACGCGCAGAGAGCGGCGAGGGAGCGGAGGAGAAGGTAAGTTTAATGTGGAGGTGGAACGTGAATCTGGGGGCAGATGAAAGAGAGGACGGCATGACACTGTGGGGACATGAATCTGGGGACAGATGAAAGAGAGGACGGAATGACACTGGGGCAGATGAAGGAGGGGACGGCATGACACTGTGGGGACATGAATCTGGGGGCAGAGATGGAGAGGACATGAATCTGGGGGCAGAGATGTGGGGACATGAATCTGGGGGCAGAGATGGAGAGACATGAATCTGGGGGCAGAGATGGAGGGGGGACATGAATCTGGGGGGACATGAATCTGGGGGCAGAGATGGAGGGGACATGAATCTGGGGGCAGAGATGGAGGGGGGACATGAATCTGGGGGGACATGAATCTGGGGGGACATGAATCTGGGGGCAGAGATGGAGGGGACATGAAACTGGGGGCAGAGATGTGGGGACATGAATCTGGGGGCAGAGATGGAGAGACATGAATCTGGGGGCAGAGATGGAGGGGGGACATGAATCTGGGGGGACATGAATCTGGGGGGACATGAATCTGGGGGGACATGAATCTGGGGGCAGAGATGGAGGGGACATGAAACTGGGGGCAGAGATGTGGGGACATGAATCTAGGGGCAGAGATGGAAGGGGGACATGAAACTGGGGGCAGATGAAGGGTGTATATGAAACTGGGGGAGAGATAGAGGGGGGACATATAATTTACGGGTGACTGTAGGAGGATTATACAGTGTGCGGGCAAATGGAAAATTAATGAGTGGGCGGAGTCAACATAACAGTGGGTGGGGCTAAATTTCCCGCGGCGCGCAAAGCAAAAATGGCAGGGGAGGGGGGGGGGGCCAGACACTTAGGCTGTATGGGGCCCCAAAATTCCTGATGGCGGCCCTGCTTGACGCTTCTAGCCTGGAGAAACCTATCACAAGAGGAGAATGGGACTAGGACTCTCCAGGCTAGAGGCGCACAGGCTCACAGACCAATGACGTCATCACATACATCCCTGGTTCCTTACCAGCGACCACTAAGGCCATTGATTGGTCTCGGTGTAGTGTGACCCATTCCGCTTCTATCCTAGAGAGTCCTAGCAAAGAGGAGAAGGGGACTAGGACTCTCCAGGCTGGAAGCAAGGAGGGTCGCAAACTGGTGATGTCATCACATACATCACTGGTTCCTTATCAGCGACCACTAAGGCCATTGATGGCTATCAGTGTCATGTGAGCCTCTCTGCTTCTAGCCTAGAGAGTCCAAGCACCAGAGAGAAGAAGGGGACTAGGACTCTCCAGGCTGGAAGCAAAGATGGTCACAAACTGGTGATGTCATCACATACATCATTGGTTCCTTACCAGCGACCGCTGAGGCCATTGATGTGAGCCTCTCTACTTCTAGCCTAGAGAGTCCTAGCATCAGAGAGGAGAAGGAGACTAGGACTCTCCAGGCTGGAAGCAAAGATGGTCACAGACCGATGACATCATCACATCGAAGAGGCTCACAGACCAATGACCTCATCACATACATAACTGGTTCCTTACCAGCGACCATTAAGGCCATTGATTGGTCTTGGTGTAATGTGAGCCTCTCCGCTTCTAGCCTGGAGAATCCTAGCACCAGAAAGGAGAATGGGACTAGGACTTTCCAGTCTGGAAGTGAAGATGGTCACAAATCGGTGATGTCATCACATACATCATTGGTTCCTTACCAGCAACCACTAAGGCCATTGATGTGAGCCTCTCCACTTCTAGCCTAGAGAGTCCTAGCACCAGAGAGGAGAAGGAGACTAGGACTCTCCAGGCTGTAAGCGAAGAAGCTCACAGACCGATGACGTCATCACATCGAAGAGGCTCACAGACCAATGACGTCATCACATACATAACTGGTTCCTTACCAGCGACCACTAAGGCCATTGATTGGTCTTGGTGTAATGTGAGCCTCTCCGTTTCTAGCCTAGAGAGTCCTAGCACCAGAGAGAAGAAGGAGACTAGGACTTTCCAGTCTGGAAGTGAAGATGGTCACAAATCGGTGATGTCATCACATACATCATTGGTTACTTACCAGCGGCCACTGAAGCCAATGTTGTGAGCCTCTCCACTTCTAGCCTAGAGAGTCCTACCACTGGAGAGAAGAAGAGGACTAGGACTCTCCAGGCAGCGAAGATGGTCACAGACTAGTGATGTCATCACATGCATCACTAGTTCCTTAACTGCGACCACTAAGACCATTGATTGGTCTCAGTGTCATGTGAGCCTCTCCGCTTCTAACCGGAAAGTCCTTGTACAACAAAGCGCTGGGGATTTTGCTATTATTCTTGGACAACCCCTTTAATAAATATGCCCCGATGTCCTAAAATGTTGACAAATTCTGGTATATAGCATGAGAAAAGGGGTGTACTGACATAGTGTCTTCACTATGTAGCAGCCTCTACTATCCGAAGTGCAGGTGCTATTTACAGCATTACTTGTGCATTGGTTACATGTTCACTGTGTGGAGTCATTTACACTATATGGCGGTATTATATAACATTATCTGTGTATTATTGATGGAATCAGCTGATTGTCTGAGATGTTTGGGGGCCTCCTGACCCTCCCCTGACAGATGGTGCTGGCACAGTATTATTTGCCCTGTATCATGTTATATTATCATACGTTATTTTGTCACTCGTGTACTGCCACATTATATATCTAAATTCTAGATTACTGTTATTAGAACTAGAAGTCTTTGCGGCTCATCTGACATTTTTCTAGTAATAAGTTCATTTCAACTCTTGGTGACCTGCGAATAATGTTTCAGACGTTTCAGTGGTGTCCATGATTCCCGTGACTGTATCCATCCATCTTCTTACTGGTCTTCTTCGCCCATTTTTCCCTTCAATTCTTCTGACAGAACTGTCTTTCCCAGTGAGCTGTGTCTTCTCACAATGTCTAACGTCAGATATAAACTTCTCCCGACATAGATAAATTCATTACGGCTTTGTTTATCCTTTCTGCAACGCTATATGTAGACGGTACAACCAACAGAGAGCAGGAGGAAACCACACAATCTGCTCCAGCCCTAGATAGGTGATAGATAGATAGATAGATAGATAGATAGATAGATAGGAGATAGATGGATAGATAGATAGATAGATAGATAGATAGATAGATAGATAGATAGGAGATAGTTAGATGATTAGATACATAGATGGATGGATGGATGGATAGATAGATAGGAGATAGATAGATAGATAGATAGATAGATAGGAGATAGATAGATAGATAGATAGATAGATAGATAGATAGATAGATAGATGGATGGATGAATAGATAAATAGACAAATGGATAGATAGATAGATAGATAGATAGATAGATAGATAGATAGATAAATAGATAGATAATAGATATTTCAAATAAAGGCAGACACAGACTGAAAATGTCAGATATATAATATAAAGGAGAGATAGGTAGATAGACGGATAAATAGATACAGTCCTATGAAAAAGTTTGGGCACCCCTATTAATCTTAATCATTTTTAGTTCTAAATATTTTGGTATTTGCAGCAGCCATTTCAGTTTGATATATCTAATAACTGATGGACACAGTAATATTTCAGGATTGAAATGAGGTTTATTGTACTAACAGAAAATGCGCAATATGCATTAAACCAAAATTTGACCGGTGCAAAAGTATGGGCACCTCAACAGAAAAGTGACATTAATATTTAGTAGATCCTCCTTTTGCAAAGATAACAGCCTCTAGTCGCTTCCTGTAGCTTTTAATCAGTTCCTGGATCCTGGATAAAGGTATTTTGGACAAACAATTCAAGTTCAGTTAAGTTAGATGGTCGCCGAGCATGGACAGCCCGCTTCAAATCATCCCACAGATGTTCAATGATATTCAGGTCTGGGGACTGGGATGGCCATTCCAGAACATTGTAATTGTTCCTCTGCATGAATGCCTGAGGATTTGGAGCGGTGTTTTGGATCATTGTCTTGCTGAAATATCCATCCCCGGCGTAACTTCAACTTCGTCACTGATTCTTGAACATTATTCTCAAGAATCTGCTGATACTGAGTGGAATCCATGCGACTCTCAACTTTAACAAGATTCCCGATGCCGGCATTGGCCACACAGCCCCAAAGCATGATGGAACCTCCACCAAATTTTACAGTGGGTAGCATGTGTTTTTCTTGGAATGCTGTTTCTTTTTGGACGCCATGCATAACGCCTTTTTTTATAACCAAACAACTCAATTTTTGTTTCCAAAATGAAGCTGCCTTGTCCAAATGTGCTTTTTCATACCTCAGGCAACTCTATTTGTGGCGTACGTGCAGAAACGGCTTCTTTCTCATCAGTCTCCCATACAGCTTCTATTTGTGCAAAGTGCGCTGTATAGTTGACCGATGCACAGTGACACCATCTGCAGCAAGATGATGCTGCAGCTCTTTGGAGGTGGTCTGTGGATTGTCCTTGACTGTTCTCACCATTCTTCTTCTCTGCCTGTCTGATATTTTTCTTGGCCTGCCACTTCTGGGCTTAACAAGAACTGTCCCTGTGGTCTTCCATTTCCTTACTATGTTCCTCACAGTGGAAACTGACAGGCTAAATCTCTGAGACAACTTTTTGTATCCTTCCCCTGAACAACTATGTTGAACAATCTTTGTTTTCAGATCATTTGAGAGTTGTTTTGAGTAGCCCATGATGCCACTCTTCAGAGGAGATTCAAATAGGAGATCAACTTGCAATTGGCCACCTTAAATACCTTTTCTTACGATTGGATACATCTGGCTATGAAGCTCAAAGCTCACTGAGGTTACAAAACCAATTTTGTGCTTCAGTAAGTCAGTAAAAAGTAGTTAGGGGAATTCAAATCAATAAAATGATAAGGGTGCCCATACTTTTGCACCGGTCAAATTTTGGTTTAATGCATATTGCACATTTTCTGTTAGTACAATAAACCTCATTTCAATCCTGAAATATTACTGTGTCCATCAGTTATTAGATATATCAAACTGAAATGGCTGCTGCAAACACCAAAATATTTAGAACTAAAAATGATTAAGATTAATAGGGGTGCCCAAACTTTTTCATAGGACTGTAGATAAATAGATAGATAGATAGATAGGAGATAGATAGATAGATAGATAGATAGGAGATAGATAGATAGATAGATAGATAGATAGGAGATAGATAGATAGATAGATAGATAGATAGATAGATAGATAGATAGATAGATAGATACATGATAGATAGATAGGAGATAGATAGATGATAGATAGATAGATAGATAGATAGGAGATAGATAGATAGATAGATAGATAGATAGATAGATAGATGATAGATAGATAGATAGATAGATAGATAGATAGGAGATAGATAGATAGATAGATAGATAGGAGATAGATAGATAGATAGATAGATAGATACATGATAGATAGATAGGAGATAGATAGATGATAGATAGATAGATAGATAGATAGATAGATAGATAGATAGATAGATAGATAGGAGATAGATAGATAGATAGATAGATAGATAGGAGATAGATAGATAGATAGATAGATAGATAGATAGATAGATAGGAGATAGATAGATAGATAGATAGATAGATAGATAGATAGATAGGAGATAGATAGATAGATAGATAGATAGATAGGAGATAGATAGATAGATAGATAGATAGATAGGAGATAGATAGATAGATAGATAGATAGATAGAAGATAGATAGATAGATGATAGATAGATAGATAGATAGATAGATAGATAGATAGATAGGAGATAGATAGATAGATAGATAGATAGATAGATAGATAGATAGAAGATAGATAGATAGATAGATAGATAGATAGATAGATAGGAGATAGATAGATAGATAGATAGATAGATAGATAGATAGGAGATAGATAGATAGATAGATAGATAGATAGATAGATAGATAGGAGATAGATAGATAGATAGATCAGTAGATTATACAGGTATACATTTAGGTAAATTTCAGAAACCAAAGACATTTGACATTCTGGGATGATATCACTAATCTACATAAAGACAAGATGCCGTATCCGATAATCACCATTTACTTCCTTTCGCTTCTCCATCTTGTCCTTTCCTCTAATTCGGATATTTCTATAATTTGCCCATTTACCATAAGCTCTTATGTGACCGGACCGTCGGCGCAGCCATTATGAGATGAGTGCTGATCGGGCAGGTCGCCTCGCACTTATACACATTATTATTATTATTATTATTATTATGATTCTTGGCTTCTGTGTTACTTTATTATTAACCCTCCGTGGATGGCGTCTTGTGTGTAATACCTGAGCCCGGCGCTGAAAGGGAAATTGTAGACAGATTACAGCACTCAGGAATCTCCGGGTCCTTTTTATATCTCCACAGAATGTCTTCAATAAACCTGATGCATTTACCTCCCCCCCTCCCCCACACCTATGAAATAACGCAATGAATCGGGCGCAGATATTTTTTATTTATTTTCTTAGATTATTCTTCATTGAACAGGTTTGAGGACAGAGAGACGTTGTTTGATTCATGTTGTGGTTATTTTCGATGTGCGGATTCTTATCTGTCGAGGAGGACGGCCAACTCCTTCACCCGTCCTCTCCACGTTCTCAGACTTGTTGCTAAAAATAATGTATAAAACACACGGTCTCAAAAATAGCCAAAAACACAACAGATTGACCTCTGTGAAAGGATAAAGTGGAAAAACACATTACGTTAGCCAGAAGCCATCCGTTTCAGCTCATAATGTGAATGTGTGTGCCCCCTCCAAAACGTAAATGCTAGGTTAGAAAGAATTTGTCACCAAAAAATTACCAATTTTTAAATTTTTTTTTTTTTTTTTTTTTTTTTTTCAATTTTCATTATACCCATAAGGCCTAAAAATAGACACTTGCCAATTCTGTGTTTTTTCCTTTGCTGTAGTGACTTCATCTATAGGACAGACAGGATTACAATATAAGATAACGCCGCCATAGCACCCATCATTACATCACTACTGACCATAGATGATGTCATAGCTTATCTCCTCCCCCTTCCTGCACTGAGCATGTCTAGAAAACTCTCCCCTAGACCTCAATGAGTCTATTGCTGCCTATGGCCATCACTGTGCCGTAAAGCAGATCACTAAATGCTGTTAACAGAGCAGAGGAGAAGCTCAGGCAAGATGGCCGCCCCCTTAATCAAGGACAGGAAATAGAATGTTAAAAAATCTACAATCTGAAAATAAAATTAGGTTAGGGGAAAAGTGATAAATTTCACTAAATGGTTACAAATAATAATAATAATAATAATAATAATAATAATAATAAAAAAATTGGTAATATATTCCCTTTGAAGGAGGATCAGGCCTATTGGATTTGAGCATGCCTGATCCTTTTTTTGTCACGTGAGATATCCTGATAACAAAGATGGTTTGCAACACACCATATAATGAATTTAAGGGGGTGTCTAATAAACACTGCCCCTGTTTGTATGCCCTGTTATTGAACGAAGATGCCTTAAAGGGGATGGGTTACCTGTTTGGGACCTTCCCTACCAGACTAAGCAGACAGACCCCTTTATGACCATTTCCTACTGTGGCAAGTATGGGCCATCTTTCTATTATAAGGGTGACCATTCTTAAAGGGGTAGATCAGTTTTCGAAACGTTTTATAGGTAGTTTTTGAGTCCTCCCATAAGAAATAGACCCTCGTCATAAGTGATTGGATCCATATGGGATTGACTTGGATTAAAATGCAGCTCCCATTTGATCAATCTAGGTTCAGTCCAGCCGACTCACATGTGGCCAGTAGTGTTGAGTGATTGGGATCGGAACCGATCGGATTCCAATCGGCGATCGAGCAAATTTCACGATCGGGATCGGCTGGAAAATGATCGGAAATCGTATTTTAAAATCGATTCTGAAATCTCAAGATAGGCTCATCCCTAGTGGACAGCCAGGTAATTTCCCTGCAGTGGCCTCTACAGGTGAAATGCGGTATTACACGGTGGCCACTAAGATGAATGTCCATCCTTATAATTCACAGTAGCACAAGCTCAACGCAAAGAGAAATGTTCATGTAAAGTGTCTCTATCCTTAGGCTGATACATATAGATAGAGTCTTATCTTCTGCTGACCCTATTTACATTACATTCCCGTTTCGACTTGGTTATAATCCTCCGGAGCTGTCCTTCCCTGTTACATAACACAGAAAATACAATACCTTGCACCGCTATATAAATAACTCATCGGAGAGAAACCCCAAATATATTATGACGAGATGTAAGCGACCGAGCGTTGCGTGTAGACTGCAGGGTTTTGTCAGTGACAGCCCCGGATGACTCACTGTGCCGAGATTAGAGCGCCATACACACACCCCTGTATTTACCGAAGTGGAAGAAAGCGTTATTATTCTCTGGCTGTCATTCACATAAATGGCCATTAATTGCTAATACCGGTGGGAACAATTTATCGAGCCGGCCCATTAATCATCGATTCCATGACATAATTGTCTCCTTACATCGACGACCTGCTGGGAAAGCTCTTACAATGTTCACTTTGTCACTTTATTTGAAAAGAAAATAATGAACTTATTTGGGTACAGAATTTGTAATGATCTGTCCAAGAATTATAGGTAGCGACTAGGTAGACTTGTGTCATAGGGTTTAGCCAGTTACTGCAGACTTGATGCTTTAGGACTGGATACATAATGGAAATTGTGTAGTTTTTTGGGGAATAATGAGTTAATAAAGGAGGGTTGTCTCAGAAGAGTCCCTCACTCTGGAGGATCCGTCCTGTCCTGCATTCACAGTCTGTTGATTTGAATGGACACGGTGTAATACCTCATTTGCCCTGTGGTGGTGCTGTAGGGAAATGTAACAATCACTTCCTGGTTTGATCACAGATTACACCAGATCAGTAGGGATACTACCAGTAGGAGGACATTGTGATCAGCTTTGGAAAGCCCTCCCAAGTAGGGTTGAGCAATTGGGTTCGGAAAAGATTGGATTCCGATCGGCGATCGAGCATCGGGATTGGATTGGAAAATGATCAGAAATCGGATTTTAAAATCAATCCTGAAATCTCAAGATCGGCTTAACCCTACTCCCAAGTTGTCTAATGTAAAATATCCCCCCCCCCATGCCGTATTGGTGAATTGTATGTTAATAGAGAGGTCATGAGTTCTGGATCCTCATCTCTTGGAAAGAATTTAGAGCAGGTAGAAAGAGTGTCTCACACTCTGGAGGACCTTTACATTCCTACAATAGACGACACTAATTGATCTGAATGGACACCGTGTAATGCTAAATCTCCCCTGCGGAGGCGCTGTAGGGAAATTGAACACTTAATGATTACAGCTTATGATTGGGGATCCCCACAGGGGGACATATAGGGATCAGACTATTTTCAGGGGACCATTCTATGAAGTGTGAATTGTCTAAAGTAGAAGTAAAAAAAAAAAAAAAAATTACCCTAAGGTCACATCTAGCGAGCCACAGCCAAAAAGTACAACGGAAAAAACCACATCACGTTTTTTCCGCAGCGCTTTTCACGGATAGTCCACCGAGCTGTCCTCTGCGGACTTTCTGTCTATATTATACCTATAGGGAAACCAGCACTTCCGCAGGTATTATTGACATGTTGCAATTTACAAAAAGTTGAGTGTTTTTGCTGCAGAATTTTTTTCTGCCATGTATTATTTATCTATTATGCTTACTTATATAGTGCCATCATGTTCCGAGGCGCTTTACAAACATTGTCAGTCACTGTCCCATACAGGGCTCACAATCTATATTCCCTATCAGTATGTCTTTGATGTATGGGAGGAAACCCACGCAAACACGGGGAGAATATACAAACTCCTTGCAGATGTTGTCC
This sequence comes from Leptodactylus fuscus, assembly GCF_031893055.1. Classification (NCBI taxonomy): domain Eukaryota; kingdom Metazoa; phylum Chordata; class Amphibia; order Anura; family Leptodactylidae; genus Leptodactylus; species Leptodactylus fuscus. The sequence goes on along the minus strand of NC_134268.1, from coordinate 210,437,308 downwards.
TGGGTGGGATTGGAACCCAGGACTCCAGCGCTGCAAGGCTGCAGTGCTAACCACTGAGCCACCGTGATGCCCTGTAGATGGGATCTGCCAGAATCAGGTACTGTAAAATGCAATGCTGCAGTCTTGCGCCACCACCAGCTGGTTTCCCCGGCATTCCTAGGTGTTGTGCCCGCGCCCCCCCCCCCCCCAATTGGGGGTCTCTGACCTCTGCTGTCTCGCCCTCTGACAGTACCCAACCATTTTATGCTATATCTGTGTATTCTAATAGAGAAGTAGAGTGCACGATGTATGCAGTCACATATACACTGTCTACACCAGAAGGTGAAAGAACAAAGTTGCCGCTTGCGGCGTCAGACGACTTTGTGCTGTTACACAAGTAGTTTTTATTTGGTTTCTTCTATGTATTATGGATACATCATATATTCTTGGCTATAGTAGGCTTTGATTACTTTGCTTCTTAGGGAACACTTTAATAAAGTTCAAAACAGCCATTTGCGTTGCGGTATCTGATGAAAACCTTCAATAATGGCCTCTAACGGTCACAGTGGACTTATTGAATTACCGGCCCGGTCTCAGGTTTCTTTGGTATCTTTTTTTTTTTCTTCTCCAACATCTTGATCCCGTTGGTCGATGATCATGAATATTACAGAATCTAATGAAAACAGCTCAGAGGGATTAGTGACCTACGCCATTACCATTTATTGGCGACTTTTTCCATCTACGGAGAAATAAAAATGTAACAGAGTATATTTCACTATAAATAATCATGTATCTGAGCCCTTGAGAACCTGTTGACGTTGTTACGTGTTGCCTAGCGATGGGATTCTGTTTCTGTCCAAGTCTCGATTTCCTTCGAAAACACTTTATTTTGTTGACATTGTCCTATATAAGACAAGGGAAATCCGTGCGACTTGTCAGCAGATAGTGATGGAGCCCAAAAGCTTGCGCCCTCACCTGTCCTTATTTTAAGAGGACCTGTCATCGAGTCTGTTTTTGCAAATACTTGTAGATAACAATTCTACACCATCTTTTCCAGTAATACTACATTGTATCATTGCTACAGTGTTGGCCAAAAGTATTGGCACCCCAGCAATTCTGTCAGATAATACTCAGTTTCTTCCAGAAAATGATTGCAACCACAAGGTAAGGTAGACACAGGAACATTCAGGTCTTTCTAGATGGACTTGTAGCCTTGAGATTGCTCATGCTTCCTCACAATTTTGCTTCTCAAGTCCTCAGACAGTTCTTTGCTCTTCTTTCTTTTCTCCATGCTCAATGTGGTACACACAAGGACACAGGACAGAGGTTGAGTCAACTTTAATCCATTTCAACTGGCTGCAAGTGTGATTTAGTTATTGCCACCACCTGTTAGGTGCCTCAGGTAAGTAACAGGTGCTGTTAATTGCACAAATTAGAGAAGCATCACATGATTTTTCAAACAGTGCCAATACTTTTTTCCACCCCCTTTTGTATGTTTGGTGTGGAATTATATCCAATTTGGCTTTTTGACAACTCTTTTTGTGGTTTTCCATTGAAGACAAATTAAATGAAGATAATAATACCAAAGAATTTGTGCTTGTAATCATTTTCTGGAAGAAAATGAGTATTATCTGACAGAATTGCAGGGGTGCCAATACTTTTGGCCAACACTGTATGTTATTCCTCCTAGTATTTCTTAAAGGGATTATAAACCAGACATCCCCTTTAAGAAAGACTCCTAGAAAGGTCCAGTATCTATCTATATATCACAATAACCTATTATGCTAAAAATATTACTGGCAAGAAACTGAGACTGAGTCAACAATCCTCTACCAGCAGATGGTGCCTGCTCTGAATGGGGCGATAGTGTTGTATGTTTGTGCATTATAGGTAAATAGTTTCTGTGTTTTGGGGAAACCTTCCATAAATGAATAGTACAAGTGATTATAAAAAAAATAAGTAATATATCTTATCAGGGAAAAATGTCTCTTTCTGGTCTTATCAGGCTGTTCCTCCACTCTACTAAACTGACTTTCACTCTGAAGATCTCTGCTCTATCTGAGATAGACTGTAGGTCAGAAGACCTTAATGTCTATGGAGGAGCAGTGGAGGCATGAGCAGAAAATACAGGAGATAATAGAAGGAAGACAGATTTAGTCTCATGCTGCAGCTAGATTGAAGCTTTGTATCACAACCAAAGTGCTCTATGTTGTTATTCACATCAGTACAAGTCAGTCCTTCTCTCTATATGTCCTGCATGGTCCTGGGATTGTGAGTGACAGAGACAGAGAGTTATAGAGCAGATTCTCCTTTACTTACAGTCAGGGGCATAACTACCGGGGTAGCAGCTGCCACAGGGCCCGGGACACTAGGGGGCCTGGTGGCAGCTGCTACCGCTGAAGATTTTTTTTTAATAGGCTGTTTTATTTTTAATAGGCCGTATGTACTGGGTGCTACCTGAAGATGGATACGGAGAGGAGCTGCCTCCTGCACAGTCTATCTTTTAACAGTAGTGAAGCCAGCAATTACTGGCTTCACTACTGTACACAAGCCTGCTGTCTGGGCCCCTGCCTCCCAGCACTTGCATAATGACAGCAGGCAGGAGAAACTTGTATCTCCTACCCGCTGTCCCAAGCCCTGTGCCGGCATCTATACTAGTGGGATAAAGGACCTGGGGCATGACGTCATCAAAGGTCCTTAACCTACTAACATAGAATCAGTGTCTTTTGTGGGCGGAGCTATCCAGATTGTACAGGTTAGTGTACAATGAAGGGGAATGGATTGTAGGTTATCTGTGAGGAAGAGGGGTACATGGGTGTGCAGGCTGTATGTGAGAAAGTCAGCACCCCCATTCCCTCCTTTCTCATACACAGACTGAACACCCATGTACCCCTCTTGCTCACAGTCTGCACCCCCCATTCTGCCCTATGTGAGCAAGAGGTGGAAATGGGTGGTGCAGGCCGTGTGTGAGCAAGTGGAGGGAATGGGGGTGCAGGCTGTGGGTGAGCAAGAGGAGGGAATGGGGGTGCAGGCTGTGGGTGAGCAAGAGGAGGGAATGGGGGTGCAGGCTGTGGGTGAGCAAGAGGAGGGAATGGGGGTGCAGGCTGTGGGTGAGCAAGAGGAGGGAATGGGGGTGCAGGCTGTGGGTGAGCAAGAGTGTGGTGGAATGGGGGGTTCCCCACTCCACATCACCCCATTGTTCACATACAACCTGCACGCCCATGTACCCCTCTTGAGTTGGGGGGAATGCCAAACGTTCGCCACGGGGCCCCGCTATTCCTAATTACGTCGCTGCTTACAGTGTGCAGTGTATGGCAGATAGTATACAATACATGCACCAGTTCAGAGAGGACTGCAAATTCCAGATGTAGCATACAGAGTTGGACGCCACTAAAACTGCTCAATGTAAACCATATAATGACCATAAATAGTGTCGTACCCATACGTTACAGCTTATCGTGAAAGGTCAAATGACGTGACAGGTTCACTTTAAGCTTCTTTAAGTCTTAATATAAGGAGCGCTATGGCACTGTATACCGGGCTGCCATTAGCACAGAGTATTCCGCCATCTCCCTGCCTGATTATCACCGTCTTATCACACGTACAGCATCTATTACCATATACTTTTAGCACTACTGTATATTTCAGGGTGCGACTATAAACATTAGGCCGAGCGTCGTCTCTCGTGACCCGACGCGTTTCTCACCTGTTCCCGAGCACGACACTACACCGCTCGCATCTTGTACGACTAAAATTAGATCTAAATATTTATGTTAACAAATTGTCCTTTTAACGGAAACGTTAATTTTATTCTATTACTCATTCGTGTCAACAGCGAATTTTCGATGATACGGGAATGTGTCGATGACATAATGTTATAGACTAGACTTCCTAACATCTGCTAAATATATCCCAGGGATTGTATTTATACCTACCATTTAACCCCTTGACGACCCGTACGTGACAATCGAATAACCTTCCCGCATTTGAAGACCATAAGCCGCGGTGAGCCGGTGTTATTAGAAGGACCCCGTCCTCCATTTGTGTTCTAGATAATATTCTATTCTGAAAACGTAGCCTCCAGTTCTCTCTCCGATTCCCGCTCGTGTGAGTTCATTATTGGAAGACGTAGGACTTGGGCTCGGCAGACGTAAAAATGGCCGCAGTCCTCATAGTCTTAGCTCCTGCAGCTTCGGATAATAAGAAAGGCAAATTGTCCGTATTTAAGAAACAATTTGACTTCTGTCCTGGTTGACAAGAAGCTTCTAAATCGGAGACACCCGCCATCTGCAAACAGAGAAGCCGCGGGGATTATGGCTCTGAAGTTACTTCTCGGTTTTTATAATTTCAGGTGATTTTCTCTTTAGTGCCTCGAGTCTTTAAATAAGAAAAAAGAAGGCTGAATAAAATCGGCGCGTCTTAGGATTCGGCTCAAGTTCTTCGTAGTCCTTTGGTTTAGAAGGCGACAATAGGGGACGGCGGGCTGTATGAGTCAACAAGTAGTGCCGAAAAATGAAGGAGCCAAATTAAAATTTCCAAATTTTTCCAAATTTCTATTGGTCATGTAGTAAGTGCTGTGGCTGACCTTGGCTGTCCACATGTCTGACAAGTTTTTTTAAAGGGGCTCTAGTTTTTAAATATTTGGAGGCATCAATACAAAACACGTCCGACTATACATCCTGTATAAATTCAGCACCATGTATTTGATTTATTTTCAGCTTATTGACCTCAACTGTGATGTTTCGTTTGCAAACTCGCTACCCCTCCCTGTTAGCAGTTCAGCCAACAAACAAAACATCACAGAATCACATGACCTAGGTTGTGGGAGGGATTTATTACCTGTGATTGTGTGAATGGATGGGCGCACAGAGAGTGAGAGCAGGCAGATGAATCATGGGAAATGTAGTCCGTCCACAAAGTCACTGCGTGTAAATAACAGGGATACAAGGAGCAGCAAGTAAATAAAGCCAAGCAAAGGCTGCACAAGGGAACAGTGAGGATTTAGCACTGATGTGGATATAGTTGCAGAACTTGTTTGGAAGCTTGATAATATATTAATATTAAGTCAGGGTAATGGTTCTCATTGAGGAGACCCATTTGATTTGTAGAGTATTACAAGCAATGCTTCATGGGAAGTCATATGCAAATGTGCTCTCCTCCCGAAAGAAGAAACCAGACCAGATCCCCATGTGTACAGAGCTACTCTAAGGTCTTTGCAACCTTACTAGTAGGTTAGATGTGTTACCTTTAAGCACTAGAGAGTACAGATTCTCATTGAGGACACCTAGATAAGGTATGGACTCAACGCAACTCAAACGCAATTCTCCAAATAAACTCTGCATGATATATCTGGATTTTGCAGTCCTCTCTGAGCTGGTGGTTGGAGATTACCTGCCATACGTTGCACACAGTTAGTAGTGGAGAATCTGTTGTGACTGACTCTCTCTGACTCAGGATCGTGCAGGACATATATGGAGATTACTGACCTGTACTGGGTCATGTGTCTTGACTGTGGTAGAAGAAGCTCTACGGTCAGACTATGCCTATCGTTCTTCTATCTCCTGCACTTCTTGCTCACCCCTTTCCCTCTTCATAGACTTCTATAAAGATGATTGATCTGAGCCATGTGACTGCAGTCCATCTCGAGACAGATATAGCCGAGATGTTCAGATCGAGATACAGGAGGAACTAGGAAAAAGCCTGATAAGATCAGAAGGAGTCTATTCCTTACAAGGAGATATGTTACAAAGTTGCTTATAAATAATCTTGTGTTCTATTCATTTATGCAAAGTTTGTCTATTTAAGTGTGATTTTCCTTGATAGAAGTTGTAACCGTATATACAGTGACTTAAATAAAACAGACTTGGGTGCTCAAGGTTATACCAATCAGGGTATTATTAGTAGTGTATCTCAAGGATAGTGAGTTTATTGGAAGGATATAACGATATCATGGAGATGACAATAAGAACAGTGACTTCCACCTTCAGGGCAGATGCATATTAGCTGGGGAATAAAATACTACTGTATAAAAGAAAGGATATAGAGATTTGTATTTTCTTATCTTTTCTTTTGGTTTTATATCTCCTTAAATAAGTGGTATGAAATATTCAGCTTGGAAAAAAAAAAATACAGGATTCTGAGATACTCTGTTGGGAGTTGTTTTTGCTGTAAGTTTCTGTGTGTGGCCACCCAGTGGTTGTGTTGTGTACTGCATCCTGCTAGTAATGTATGTCACAATAATGTATTGAATTGTGAGAAAACACACAACAACATTTGAGAAAGGATAAGGGTGAGAGTCTGTCACCAGAACCCAATATGTCAACTCAGGCCAACAGATAGGTTAGAGTCGCCGGAATCAAACAGTGTTCCCCCTTGTGAAATGGTGTTGCCATTTTTGTGGAGCCCTTTGGAGCAACAAGAGCATGGACACTTACTTTTTTGGAGTAATGGCAGTGACCTTGTTGCTCCAAAGAACTCATGGCGATATCTCGGCAATAGAGGTGGGGGAAACGCTGGCTTATCTTCTATCTGTTGGGCTGGGTTGTGTTGGGGTGACAAATCCTTTTAAGGGTGGGGACCCACATTGCAGAAACATCACTTTTTTAGTAGGGTTGAGTGATCGGGATCAGAAAGGATCGGATTCCGATCGGCGATCGAGTAAATTACATAATCGTGATCGGAATTCCGATCCCAATATTTTCCAGCAGGCTCGAGGTCGGAGGTTATCTCAAGATCGGCTCAACCCGAAAAGTGACTTCTCCCATAGAGAAGCATTGACTAGGTTTGAGCGATCGGGATCGGAAAAGATCGGATTCCGATCGGCAATTGAGCAAATTTCACGATTGGGATCGGCTGGAAAATGATCGGAAATCGGATTTTAAACTCGATCCTGAAATCTCAAGATCAGCTCAACCCTATCTTTTAGCTTTTTGAGTCAAGAATGGCTCCAATGGAATAGAAACTATCTCGGAAGTTCTTCCTTCTGCTCAATCCACTCTTGGCTTTGGCTCAACGAAAGAAAAACGCGTTTCCGCAACCTGGGAAGGTTAGATACTACTACTCGGATACATGGCTTAGGCCATGCCAATGGCTACACTGTTTCCAGTTTCTTCCCATTTATCAAATTGAAAATGCAAACATTCAGAGTTTTTGTAAGCATCTTCCGAACGTATCATCAAAGGAGAAGACGCCAAGCCAATGAATCACTCGCCATCACATTTATCATGTTTGAGGGCAGAGGAAAAGACGAAACGTAGGAACAGGATGGCAAGCTGTTTCCCTTCACGTGAGATAAAGGGCATATCTCGCTATTGTTTATAATTAATGTTCGCGAACTGCGATCCTAGCACAACATAAGCCGCATTACCGAGAGCAGAAGGTAAAGAGAGGAGCGGTGATTGCTCAGCAATTTACTCAAGAGAAAGAGATGGAAAGTCATTGTAAATTAATGGTTGGGAGGCCTTGATGTTGTCTGCTACATTATATAAATCTTCTCTGAAATATGAAAAGGGGACTTCACAGTCGCTCGGGGAATAGAAGGCTGTAAATTTTTCAAAAGTCTGTTTTTAAAGTCGGCATCATAGCGCATACTGATGAGAGGGGCCTTTGTTTAATGGGGAGATGGCTTCTCAGATATGGATTTCAATCGCTGCTCCAATCCACCTATGGCCTATTAGGAGATCAGTTCATCAAAAAACAAAAAAAAATCAAAAAATTTGCCGATTCCCGGCGGCTGCTGCGGGGCGATCTCTGACCCTATTGCTTAGCATGTTTACCAGAATGAAGCAAATACTTGTCCTAAGAGGTGCAGGTATAGCGGCCGCCATAGGAGTCGCCGTGACGCGCCGTGGTAGGGGAATACAAGGTCTGTTTGAAGAGATCACATAGAAAAAGAATCTCGTCTTCATATCTCCTTTCATTCTACTCTCGGTTCAGTAACCTTACTTCTACTTAAACTTTTATAGTATGAGTTATGTTTTCATTTATAAATGTAAAAAAAAAATGATATATTTTTTCTTTTTTTAATTTAATTTTTTATATTAAAACTATTATTTTATGCTTATTTGTTAATTTTACTTTTATTTTCTGATTTTTCTTTATTTTATTTTCATAACAATGGGTGGAGGGGGGGATCTTACCGGTGCTGCTACTAGAGATATGACTTACAGCAGCCACATGGACTATAGGAGGAGAAGAGGAGCTGTGACATATTCACTTCTCAATAATGGATCATTTATAGGAGAATATAGTCATACTCTGTGACCTGTACTCCAGAGCTGCGCTCACTATTCTGCTGGTACAGTCACTGTATACATACATTACATTACTTATCCTGTATTATACTCCAGAGCTGCGCTCACTATTCTGCTGGTACAGTCACTGTGTACATACATTACTTATCCTGTATTATACTCCAGAGCTGCGCTCACTATTCTGCTGGTACAGTCACTGTGTACATACATTACATTACTTATCCTGTATTATACTCCAGAGCTGCGCTCACTATTCTGCTGGTACAGTCACTGTGTACATACATTACATTACTTATCCTGTATTATACTCCAGAGCTGCGCTCACTATTCTACTGGTACAGTCACTGTGTACATACATTACATTACTTATCCTGTATTATACTCCAGAGCTGCTCTCACTATTCTGCTGGTACAGTCACTGTGTACATACATTACATTACTTATCCTGTATTATACTCCAGAGCTGCGCTCACTATTCTGCTGGTACAGTCACTGTGTACATACATTACATTACTTATCCTGTATTATACTCCAGAGCCGCGCTCACTATTCTGCTGGTACAGTCACTGTGTACATACATTACATTACTTATCCTGTATTATACTCCAGAGCTGCGCTCACTATTCTGCTGGTACAGTCACTGTGTACATACATTACATTACTTATCCTGTATTATACTCCAGAGCTGCACTCACTATTCTGCTGGTGCAGTCACTGTGTACATACATTACTTATCCTGTATTATACTCCAGAGCTGCACTCACTATTCTGCTGGTGCAGTCACTGTGTACATACATTACTTATCCTGTATTATACTCCAGAGCTGCGCTCACTATTCTGCTGGTGCAGTCACTGTGTACATACATTACATTACTTATCCTGTATTATACTCCAGAGCTGCGCTCACTATTCTGCTGGTGCAGTCACTGTGTACATACATTACATTACTTATCCTGTATTATACTCCAGAGCTGCGCTCACTATTCTGCTGGTACAGTCACTGTGTACATACATTACTTATCCTGTATTATACTCCAGAGCTGCGCTCACTATTCTGCTGGTGCAGTCACTGTGTACATACATTACATTACTTATCCTGTATTATACTCCAGAGCTGCGCTCACTATTCTGCTGGTGCAGTCACTGTGTACATACATTATATTACTTATCCTGTATTATACTCCAGAGCTGCGCTCACTATTCTGCTGGTGCAGTCACTGTGTACATACATTACATTACTTATCCTGTATTATACTCCAGAGCTGCGCTCACTATTCTGCTGGTACAGTCACTGTGTACATACATTACATTACTTATCCTGTATTATACTCCAGAGCTGCGCTCACTATTCTGCTGGTGCAGTCACTGTGTACATACATTACATTACTTATCCTGTATTATACTCCAGAGCTGCTCTCACTATTCTGCTGGTGCAGTCACTGTGTACATACATTACATTACTTATCCTGTATTATACTCCAGAGCTGCGCTCACTATTCTGCTGGTGCAGTCACTGTGTACATACATTACATTAGTTATCCTGTATTATACTCCAGAGCTGCGCTCACTATTCTGCTGGTACAGTCACTGTGTACATACATTACATTACTTATCCTGTATTATACTCCAGAGCTGCGCTCACTATTCTGCTGGTGCAGTCACTGTGTACATACATTACATTACTTATCCTGTATTATACTCCAGAGCTGCTCTCACTATTCTTCTGGTGCAGTCACTGTGTACATACATTACATTACTTATCCTGTATTATACTCCAGAGCTGTGCTCACTATTCTGCTGGTGCAGTCACTGTGTACATACATTACATTACTTATCCTGTATTATACTCCAGAGCTGCGCTCACTATTCTGCTGGTGCAGTCACTATGTACATACATTACATTACTTATCCTGTATTATACTCCAGAGCTGCGTTCACTATTCTGCTGGTACAGTCACTGTGTACATACATTACATTACTTATCTTGTATTATACTCCAGAGCTGCGCTCACTATTCTGCTGGTGCAGTCACTGTGTACATACATTACATTACTTATCCTGTATTATACTCCAGAGCTGCGCTCACTATTCTGCTGGTACAGTCACTGTGTACATACATTACATTACTTATCCTGTATTATACTCCAGAGCTGCGCTCACTATTCTGCTGGTACAGTCACTGTGTACATACATTACATTACTTATCCTGTATTATACTCCAGAGCTGCGCTCACTATTCTGCTGGTACAGTCACTGTGTACATACATTACATTACTTATCCTGTATTATACTCCAGAGCTGCACTCACTATTCTGCTGGTACAGTCACTGTGTACATACATTACATTACTTATCCTGTATTATACTCCAGAGCTGCTCTCACTATTCTTCTGGTGCAGTCACTGTGTACATACATTACATTACTTATCCTGTATTATACTCCAGAGCTGTGCTCACTATTCTGCTGGTGCAGTCACTGTGTACATACATTACATTACTTATCCTGTATTATACTCCAGAGCTGCGCTCACTATTCTGCTGGTGCAGTCACTATGTACATACATTACATTACTTATCCTGTATTATACTCCAGAGCTGCGTTCACTATTCTGCTGGTACAGTCACTGTGTACATACATTACATTACTTATCTTGTATTATACTCCAGAGCTGCGCTCACTATTCTGCTGGTGCAGTCACTGTGTACATACATTACATTACTTATCCTGTATTATACTCCAGAGCTGCGCTCACTATTCTGCTGGTACAGTCACTGTGTACATACATTACATTACTTATCCTGTATTATACTCCAGAGCTGCGCTCACTATTCTGCTGGTACAGTCACTGTGTACATACATTACATTACTTATCCTGTATTATACTCCAGAGCTGCGCTCACTATTCTGCTGGTACAGTCACTGTGTACATACATTACATTACTTATCCTGTATTATACTCCAGAGCTGCACTCACTATTCTGCTGGTACAGTCACTGTGTACATACATTACATTACTTATCCTGTATTATACTCCAGAGCTGCGCTCACTATTTTGCTGGTACAGTCACTGCAGTGGCGTAACTAGGAATGGCGGGGCCCAGTGGCAAACTTTTGACATGTGGCCCCCCCCCAACTCAACTGACGCGGAAGACGTCGACCGTCCCCCTCCTCCGCACTCTGTTATGTCCCTTACTTGCCCCTGCACACACTATTAACCCCAATAGTGTCCCCTGCACACAGTATTAACCCCAATAGTGTCCCCTGCACACAGTATTAACCCCAATAGTGTCCCCTGCACACAGTATTAACCCCAATAGTTTCCCCTGCACACAGTATTAACCCCAATAGTGGCCCCTGCACACAGTATTAACCCCAATAGTGGCCCCTGCACACAGTATTAACTCCAATAGTGGCCCCTGCACACAGTATTAACCCCAATAGTGGCCCCTGCACACAGTATTAACCCCAATAGTGGCCCCTGCACACAGTATTAACCCCAATAGTGGCCCCTGCACACAGTATTAACCCCAATAGTGGCCCCTGTACACAGTATTAACCCCAATAGTGGCCCTTGCACACAGTATTAACCCCAATAGTGGCCCTTGCACACAGTATTAACCCCAATAGTGGCCCCTGCACACAGTATTAACCCCAATAGTGGCCCCTGCACACACTATTAACCCCAATAGTGGCCCCTGCACACAGTATTAACCCCAATAGTGTCCCTTGCACACAGTATTAACCCCAATAGTGGCCCCTGCACACAGTATTAACCCCAATAGTGTTCCTTGCACACAGTATTAACCCCAATAGTGGCCCCTGTACACAGTATTAACCCCAATAGTGGCCCTTGCACACAGTATTAACCCCAATAGTGGCCCTTGCACACAGTATTAACCCCAATAGTGGCCCCTGCACACAGTATTAACCCCAATAGTGGCTCCTGCACACACTATTAACCCCAATAGTGGCCCCTGCACACACTATTAACACCAATAGTGGCCCCTGCACACAGTATTATGTCCCTCTGTGGACACCCATAAACAATCATTATACTCTGGGGTCTTTTCAGACCCCAGAGTATAATAATCGGAGACCCGGGGAATAAAAACATTAAAAAAAACAAACCACTGTTGCTTCTTACCTGTTCCCCGGCTCCTGTGCTGTGCTGTCTTCCTGGGCTCGCGTCCTTCGTTAATGACGTCGGACGTCACATGACCCGGGAAGCATGCCGGGTTCATGTGACGTCAGAGACGTCAGACAACAGTAGGACGGAGGCCTGGCAGGATCGCGGAGAGGTAAGTAACAGTGTTTGTTATGTTCCCTTACCTCTCCCGATCCGCCGGTCATTATACTCGGGGGTCTGCAAAGACCCCCGAGTATAATGATAGCCTTTGTGGGGCCCGCAGTGTCACTTGCCGATCCCGGCCCAGCCAGGATCGGCAAGTGAATAGGGCCCGTAACTGCCTATTGAAAAAAACCGCAGCGGTAGCGGCTGTCACCGGGCCCCCTAATGGCCCGGGCCCTGTGGCAGCTGCTACTGCTGCTACCACGGTAGTTACGCCACTGAGTCACTGTATACATACATTACATTACTTATCCTGTATTATACTCCAGAGCTGCGCTCACTATTCTGCTGGTACAGTCACTGTGTACATACATTACATTACTTATCCTGTATTATACTCCAGAGCTGCGCTCACTATTCTGCTGGTACAGTCACTGTATACATACATTACATTACTTATCCTGTATTATACTCCAGAGCTGCGCTCACTATTCTGCTGGTGCAGTCACTGTGTACATACATTACATTACTTATCCTGTATTATACTCCAGAGCTGCGCTCACTATTCTGCTGGTACAGTCACTGTGTACATACATCACATTACTTATCCTGTATTATACTCCAGAGCTGCGCTCACTATTCTGCTGGTGCAGTCACTGTGTACATACATTACATTACTTATCCTGTATTATACTCCAGAGCTGCGCTCACTATTCTGCTGGTACAGTCACTGTGTACATACATTACATTACTTATCCTGTATTATACTCCAGAGCTGCACTCACTATTCTGCTGGTACAGTCACTGTGTATATACATTACATTACTTATCCTGTATTATACTCCAGAGCTGCGCTCACTATTCTGCTGGTACAGTCACTGTGTACATACATTACATTACTTATCCTGTATTATACTCCAGAGCTGCGCTCACTATTCCGCTGGTGCAGTCACTGTGTATATACATTACATTACTTATCCTGTATTATACTCCAGAGCTGCGCTCACTATTCTGCTGGTACAGTCACTGTGTACATACATTACATTACTTATCCTGTATTATACTCCAGAGCTGCGCTCACTATTCTGCTGGTGCAGTCACTGTGTACATACATTACATTACTTATCCTGTATTATACTCCAGAGCTGCGCTCACTATTCTGCTGGTGCAGTCACTGTGTACATACATTACATTACTTATCCTGTATTATACTCCAGAGCTGCGCTCACTATTCTGCTGGTGCAGTCACTGTGTACATACATTGCATTGCTTATCCTGTACTATACTCCAGAGCTGCGCTCACTATTCTGCTGGTACAGTCACTGTGTACATACATTACATTACTTATCCTGTATTATACTCCAGAGCTGTGCTCACTATTCCGCTGGTACAGTCACTGTGTACATACATTACATTACTTATCCTGTATTATACTCCAGAGCTGCGCTCACTATTCTGCTGGTACAGTCACTATGTACATGTACACAGTATGGCATCCCATAACTTCCCTTTAAGCCATATCCCATGTGCTGAGATGATTGGAAGGTCTCCTTCCCTCCTATAAGTGATTGTCCTGGTGCTGCGCCCTGTTATAGATGGACATTTGGACCTTTTTTGGGCTATTGCACCAGTTCTGGTGCTGTTAGTCGCTGCGACTATGGGATGACAGATCCAGAACATGCGCCGCGCGGCCGTGTCAGTCTCTAACAAATAGTGGGAGAGGTTTTATTACAATTTCCTACTGCTGTATACTGCCGGCGGCTCCATCGTTGCGATCTACATGCCGGTCTCGTGTTGTTGTAAATTTTCATAAGAAGCTGCAGGATCAATGATGGAAATCGTCCCTCTACCTGGGCACATCCCTGTATCGCATGATCTAATTTCGAGAAGCCGCAGATCCGCTCCGCCAGCTGTTCTTCTATCTCCGCTGTGGAGACCATCATTATCTATTGATTTTCCCAATTTTTTTTTTCTATTATTTTTTATTAGAGATGAGCGAACACTAAAATGTTCGAGGTTCGAAATTCGAATCGAACAGCCGCTCACTGTTCGTGTGTTCGAACGGGTTTCGAACCCCATTATAGTCTATGGGGAACATATACTCGTTAAGGGGGAAACCCAAATCCGTGTCTGGAGGGTCACCAAGTCCACTATGACACCCCAGGAAATGATGCCAACACCTCTGGAATGACACTGGGACAGCAGGGGAAGCATGTCTGGGGGCATCTAACACACCAAAGACCCTCTATTACCCCAACATCACAGCCTAACAACTACACACTTTACACACTCAATACCACCTCTCTGACAGTAGGAAAACACCTTGAAACATGTGTATTTGGCACTTGCAGTGAGGAGAGCTTGTCACCAGCAGTGAATTTGGCCCTTGTAGTAAGTTGAGGTTGGCACCAACATTTGTTTTGAAAATCAGGGTGGATTGAGCCTCTAACCAGCAGAGTTTGGGCAAATTCATGGTGGAGGGAGCCTCTAAAAACCCCAGTTTGGACCAATTCATGGTGGAGGGAGCCTCTAAAAACCCCAATTTGGACCAATTCATGGTGGAGGGAGCCTCTAAACAGCCCAGTTTGGGCAAATTCATGGTGGAGGGAGCCTCTAAAAACCCCAGTTTGGACCAATTCATGGTGGAGGGAGCCTCTAAAAACCCCAGTTTGGACCAATTCATGGTGGAGGGAGCCTCTAAAAACCCAGTTTGGACCAATTCATGGTGGAGGGAGCCTCTAAACAGCCCAGTTTGGGCAAATTCATGGTGGAGGGAGCCTCTAAAAACCCCAGTTTGGACCAATTCATGGTGGAGGGAGCCTCTAAAAACCCCAGTTTGGACCAATTCATGGTGGAGGGAGCCTCTAAAAACCCCAGTTTGGACCAATTCATGGTGGAGGGAGCCTCTAAAAAACCCAGTTTGGACCAATTCATGGTGGAGGGAGCCTCTAACCAGCCCAGTTTGGACCAATTCATGGTGGAGGGAGCCTCTAAAAACCCCAGTTTGGACCAATTCATGGTGGAGGGAGCCTCTAAACAGCCCAGTTTGGACCAATTCATGGTCGAGGGAGCCTCTAAAAACCCCAATTTGGACCAATTCATGGTGGAGGGAGCCTCTAACCAGCCCAGTTTGGACCAATTCATGGTGGAGGGAGCCTCTAACCAGCCCAGTTTGGGCAAATTCATGGTGGAGGGAGCCTCTAAAAACCCCAATTTGGACCAATTCATGGTGGAGGGAGCCTCTAAACAGCCCAGTTTGGGCAAATTCATGGTGGAGGGAGCCTCTAAAAACCCAGTTTGGACCAATTCATGGTGGAGGGAGCCTCTAAAAAACCCAGTTTGGACCAATTCATGGTGGAGGGAGCCTCTAACCAGCCCAGTTTGGACCAATTCATGGTGGAGGGAGCCTCTAAAAACCCCAGTTTGGACCAATTCATGGTGGAGGGAGCCTCTAAACAGCCCAGTTTGGACCAATTCATGGTGGAGGGAGCCTCTAAAAACCCCAATTTGGACCAATTCATGGTGGAGGGAGCCTCTAACCAGCCCAGTTTGGACCAATTCATGGTGGAGGGAGCCTCTAACCAGCCCAGTTTGGGCAAATTCATGGTGGAGGGAGCCTCTAAAAACCCCAATTTGGACCAATTCATGGTGGAAGGAGCCTCTAAACAGCCCAGTTTTGGCAAATTCATGGTGGAGGGAGCCTCTAAAAACCCCAGTTTGGACCAATTCATGGTGGAGGGAGCCTCTAACCAGCCCAGTTTGGGCAAATTCATGGTGGAGGGAGCCTCTAACCAGCAGAGTTGTGGGAAAGCAGGGTGGAGGGAGCCTCTAACCAGCAGAGTTGGTGGAAATCAGGGTGGAGGGAGCCTCTAACCAGCAGAGTTGGGGGAAATCATGTTGGAGGGAGCCTAGTATTAGCAGAATTGTGCAACGCTTATGGTGGATGAGTATGAGGATGCGGAGGAATTGGAGAGGTTGAGTACAGACATGGAGTTTCATGTTGGGGTGCTTTACACAGGTGGGCACAAAAATGAAGGCTCTATCCAGTGGTGGTTCATTTTTATCAAAGTGAGCCGGTAGGCACTCTCAGCTGACAGACGGGTGCGCTTGTCAGTGATGATGCCACCGGCTGCACTGAACACCCTCTCAGATAGGACGCTGGCGGCAGGACAGGACAGCACCTCCAAGGCATATAGGGCAAGTTCAAGCCACAGGTCCAACTTCGACACCCAATACGTGTAGGGCGCAGAGGGGTCGGAGAGGACAGGGCTGTGGTCGGAAAGGTATTCCCGCAACATGCGCCTATACTTCTCACGCCTGGTGACACTAGGACCCTCAGTGGCGGCACTTTGGCGAGGGGGTGCCATCAAGGTGTCCCAGACCTTAGACAGTGTGCCCCTCGTTTGTGTGGACCGGTGAGAACTTGGTCGCCTACTGGAGGAACTGTCCTCCCTGCCGCCAACGTCACATGCTGGAAACATCTCCATCATATTCTGCACCAATTGCCTGTGGCAAGCATTGATGCGATTGGCCCTCCCCTCTACCGGAATAAAAGACGAGATGTTGTTTTTATACCGGGGGTCAAGGATAGCAAAGATCCAGTACTGGTTGTCCTCCATGATTTTGACAATACGCTTGTCGGTTGTAAAGCACCCCAACATGAACTCAGCCATGTCTGCCACAGTGTTAGTTGGCATGACTCCTCTGGCCCCACCGGAAAGTTCAATCTCCATTTCCTCCTCATCCTCCATGTCTACCCATCCGCGCTGCAACAATGGGACGATTCGAAGTTGCCCGGAAGCCTCCTGTATCACCATCACATCATCGGACAACTCTTCTTCCTCCTCCTCCTCCTCCTCCTCCTCCTCCATTAAACGCGATGAAGCGGACAGATGTGTGGACCTACTCTCCAGCTGTGACGGATCGGATGCTATCCCTGACTCCTCTGTGTGATCTGAGTTATCCCTGATGTCAATCAGGGATTCTCTCAGAACACACAAGAGCGGGATTGTAAGGCTCACCATCGCATCCTCAGAGCTCACCCTCCTTGTGGACTCCTCAAAGACCCGTAGGATGTCACAAAGGTCTCTCATCCATGGCCACTCATGGATGTGAAACTGAGGCAGCTGACTTTGTGGCACCCTAGGGTTTTGTAGCTGGTATTCCATCAAAGGTCTCTGCTGCTCAACCACTCTATTCAACATCTGAAACGTTGAGTTCCAGCGTGTGGGGACGTCGCACAAAAGCCGGTGTTGTGGCACATGCAGGCGTTGCTGGAGAGATTTTAAGCTAGCAGCGGCTACTGTCGACTTGCGAAAGTGGGCGCACATGCGCCGCACTTTCACCAGTAGCTCTGGAACATTGGGGTAGCTCTTTAGGAAACGTTGCACCACTAGGTTGAAGACGTGGGCCAGGCATGGAACATGTTGGAGTCCGGCAAGCTCCAGAGCTGCTACCAGGTTCCGGCCGTTATCACAAACGACCATGCCTGGGCCCAGGTGCAGCGGCTCAAACCATATTGCCGTCTCATCGAGGAGGGCATCCCTCACCTCGGAGGCAGTGTGCTGTCTGTCCCCCAAGCTGATCAGCTTCAGCACAGCCTGCTGACGTCTACCAACGCCAGTGCTGCAACGTTTCCAACTCGTAGCTGGGGTCAATCTAACAGGGGAGGAGGAGGCGGTGGCGGAGGAGGAGGCGGTGGCGGAGGAGGAGGCGGTAGAGGAGGAGGAGGAGGGGGGTGTTCTTCTCGTGTCCCTGCCAGGAATGTTAGGCGGGGAGACGAGGTACACCGGGCCAGTTTGGGAAGCAGTCCCAGCCTCAACTACATTCACCCAGTGTGCCGTCAGTGAAATGTAGCGTCCCTGTCCGCATGCACTTGTCCACGCGTCGGTGGTCAAGAGGACCTTTGTGCAAAGCGCGGAACTAAGGGCCCGCCTGATGTTGAGTGACACGTGCTGGTGCAAGGCGGGGACGGCACACCGGGAGAAGTAGTGACGGCTAGGGACGGCATAGCGAGGTGCCGCAGTTGCCATCAGGTCCAGGAAGGCGGGAGTTTCAACAAGCCGGAACGCCAACATCTCCTGGGCCAGCAGTTTAGCGATGTTGGCGTTCAAGGCTTGCGCGTGTGGGTGGTTAGCAGTGTATTTCTGCCGCCGCTCCAATGTCTGAGAGATGGTGGGTTGTTGTAAAGAAGCGCTTGATGGTGCCTTTGATGGTGCAGGAGAAGGAGATAAGACAGGAACAGGGGAGGATGAGGGAGAAGTCAACAAAGTGGCGGAGGCAGATGAAGTGGTGTCCTGGCTCGTCCTCTGGAGTGCATCGCCAGCACAGTCAGCAGTGGCAGTGGCAGAGGCAGAGGCAGTGGCAGAGGCAGTGGCAGTGGCGTGAACGGCAGGCGGCCTTTGTCCTGCCGTTGCTGCCTGCCACTGATTCCAGTGCTTGGATTCCAAATGACGGCACATTGAAGTGGTGGACAGGTTGCTCTTCTCAGAGCCCCTAATCAATTTCGAGAGGCAAATTGTGCAGACAACACTATATCTGTCCTCGGCGCATTCCTTGAAAAAACTCCACACCTTCGAGAAACGTGCCCTCGAGGTGGGAGTTTTTCGGGGCTGGGTACGAACTGGAACATCTTGGGAGATTCCGGGTGTGGCCTGGCTTCGCCTAAGCTGCTGACCTCTGCCTCTGCCTCTAGCTACCCTTTTTGGTGCTGCACTTGCCTCAACATCCACACTACTTTCCCCGCTTGACATCCCCCCTGTCCAGGTCGGGTCAGTGTCCTCATCATCCACCACTTCCTCTTCCAACTCCTGTCTCATCTCCTCCTCCCGCACAATGCGCCGGTCAACTGGATGCCCTGACGGCAACTGCGTCACATCATCGTCGATGAGGGTGGGTTGCTGGTCATCCACCACCAAATCGAACGGAGATGGAGGAGACTCTAGTGTTTGAGCATCTGGACACAGATGCTCCTCTGTTAGGTTCGTGGAATCGTGACGTGGAGAGGCAGGTTGAGGGACAATGAAAGGAGCAGAGAACAGCTCTGGGGAGCAGGGACAGTTGGGGTTATTGTTCTGTGAAGCTTGGGAATTTTGGGAGGAAGGAGGACAAGACTGTTGGGTAATAGGAGGAGAGGAGGCAGAGTCTGACTGGCTGCTGGACAATGTGCTGTAAGCGTTCTCTGACAGCCATTGCAAGACCTGTTCCTGGTTCTCGGGCCTACTAAGGTTTGTACCCTGCAGTTTAGTTAATGTGGCAAGCAACCCTGGCACTGTGGAGTGGCGCAATGCTTGCTGCCCCACAGGAGTAGGCACGGGACGCCCTGTGGCTTCACTGCTACCTTGCTCCCCAGAACCATTCCCCCGACCTCGCCCACGGCCTCGTCCACGTCCCTTTCCGGGAGCCTTGCGCATTTTGAATTCCCAGTTAGAAATTGGCACTATATACCAGTAGCAAAAATTGTGGGTGCACGTAACCCCAATATATTCTTTGAATTCCCAGTCAGACAATGGCACTATATACCAGTAGCAAGAAATGAGGGTATTTATAACCCCAATATATTTGAATTACCAGTCAGAAACTGGCACTATATGGCAGTAGCAAGAAATGAGGGTATTTATAACCCCAATATATTCTTTGAATTCCCAGTCAGACAATGGCACTGCATACCAGTAGTAAAAATTGTGGGTGCACGTAACCCCAATATATTCTTTGAATTACCAGTCAGAAACTGGCACTATATGGCAGTAGCAAGAAATGAGGGTATTTGTAACCCCAATATATTCTTTGAATTCCCAGTCAGAAACTGGCACTGTATACCAGTAGTAAAAATTGTGGGTGCACGTAACCCCAATATATTCTTTGAATTCCCAGTCAGAAACTGGCACTATATGGCAGTAGCAAGAAATGAGGGTATTTATAACCCCAATATATTCTTTGAATTCCCAGTCAGACAATGGCACTGTATACCAGTAGTAAAAATTGTGGGTGCACGTAACCCCAATATATTCTTTGAATTACCAGTCAGAAACTGGCACTATATGGCAGTAGCAAGAAATGAGGGTATTTGTAACCCCAATATATTCTTTGAATTCCCAGTCAGAAACTGGCACTATATGGCAGTAGCAAGAAATGAGGGTATTTATAACCCCAATATATTCTTTGAATTCCCAGTCAGACAATGGCACTATATACCAGTAGCAAGAAATGAGGGTATTTATAACCCCAATATATTCTTTGAATTCCCAGTCAGAAACTGGCACTGTATACCAGTAGTAAAAATTGTGGGTGCACGTAACCCCAATATATTCTTTGAATTCCCAGTCAGACAATGGCACTATATACCAGTAGCAAGAAATGAGGGTATTTATAACCCCAATATATTCTTTGAATTACCAGTCAGAAACTGGCACTATATGGCAGTAGCAAGAAATGAGGGTGCACGTAACCCCAATATATTCTTTGAATTCCCAGTCAGACAATGGCACTATATGGCAGTAGCAAAAATAGTGGGTGTATATAGCCCCAATCCTATTGCTAGGGGACTTGCAGGGTATTTCTGGGGTGAAGGTGGGGGGGCACACCGTTGGAACGGGTATCGGGGGTATATATCGGGTATACGGGAATACACTGACAGTGTATTCCATTCAGGATCCTGGGAAAGCTGGGTTGCGGCGATTGAGCCCGTCAGTGCCACGTTACACTGACAAGCTTCTCCCTGGAATTTAGCTCTTATAAGAGCTGTTGGTTGTCTTCTCCTTCCTATCCTAGCCTGTCCCTGCCTACCCAGAATCTAAGCCCTAGCTAGCTGGACGGAAACCTCCGTCCTCGGTGAATTGCAAGCTCAGAATGACGCGAACCTGGGCGGCGCTGTTCTTTTAAATTAGAGGTCACATGTTTTCGGCAGCCAATGGGTTTTGCCTACTTTTTTCAACGTCACCGGTGTCGTAGTTCCTGTCCCACCTACCCTGCGCTGTTATTGGAGCAAAAAAGGCGCCAGGGAAGGTGGGAGGGGAATCGAGTAATGGCGCACTTTACCACGCGGTCTTCGATTCGATTCGAACATGCCGAACAGCCTAATATCCGATCGAACATGAGTTCGATAGAACACTGTTCGCTCATCTCTATTTTCTATGAAATGAGAACAAATTCGAGTCGAGCATCTGTACTTCTTCCTCATCAATGCCCATTCCCCGCACATTGTATGTTGTGTGAGACAGCCTAAGGCTTATACCAGACTGCTCAGCTCCGGCTACCCGTGTCCGGGGTCATGGGCACGCATCCATAAACGTACGCAGATGAGGCTCATTACGCATTATATTCTGACAGCGGATAGATTCTGTATGCCGTGTGTTGTCGTGGTCAGGGGTAATAGTGCAGGATCTCAGTAGTTTGGACTCACCAGAGGAAATAATCCTCCTATGGGTTTCCGATCAAACGAGGAAGGGTTAAACTATAATTTGTAGGACTACATAGCACAGTCAGGAACGTAATGTCGCCCTGATGTGTCCTCCCTTACCGATACTCTCAGCTTATGATGACTAGCAATGAAAAAAAATGTGATACTCTGTCAAGAGTTGTTTCTTCTAGTTGTGCTTCTATGTGTCCACCTAGTGGTGACGATGTGTGTTGCAGCCTGTTATGAGTTTTACTAGCATGCTGATGTGATGTATCTACATGGTTCTAGAAGAAATTAGAGTCCCTAATGAAAATTGTGGAAAAGTCAGGGAACAAATATCTGCACCCCCTACACACACATTATCCTCCAGCTCCCTAAGGTTGTCGGCAGCAGTGGTAATTTCACATGGCAGTAGTGATGTCACATGGCATTACTGATGTCACAAGACAGGACAGATGTCATAAGACATTAGTGATGTCACATGGCGGTACTGATGTCACAAGGCAGTAGTGATGTCACATAGCAGTAGTGATGTCACATGGCGGTAGTGACGTCACATGCCAGTACTGATGTCACATGTCAATACTGATGTCACATGGCAATAGTGATGTCACATGGCAGTACTGATGTCACATGTCAATACTGATGTCACATGGCAATAGTGATGTCACATGGCAGTACTGATGTCACAAGGCAGTAGTGGTGTCACAAGACAGTACTGATGTCACAAGGCATTACTGATGTCACAGGACAGTACTGATGTCATAAGACATTGGTGATGTCACATGGCGGTACTGATGTCACATGACGGTAGTGATGTCACATGGCAGTAGTGATGTCACATGACGGTAGTGATGTCACATGGCAGTAGTGATGTCACATGGCAGTAGTGATGACACATAGCAGTAGTGATGTCACATGGCGTTACTGATGTCACATGTCATTTCTGATGTCACATGGCGGTACTAATGTTACATAGCAGTAGTGATGTCACATAGCAATAGTGATGTCACATGCGAGTACTGGTGTCACAGGGCGGTACTGATGTTACATGGAAGTAGGGATGTCACATAGCAGTAGTGATGTCACATGGCGGTACTGATGTCACATGGCAGTAGTGATGTCACATGGTGGTACTATTGTTGCATGCCAGTACTGATGTCACATAGCAGTAGTGATGTCACATGGCAGTAGTGATGTCACATGGCAGTAGTGATGTCACATGGCGGTACTGATGTCACATGGTAGTACTGATGTCACATGGTGGTACTGATGTTACATGGCAGTAGTGATGTCACATTTCAGTAGTGATGTCACATGGCGGTACTGATGTCACATGGCGGTACTGATGTTACATAGCAGTAGTGATGTCACATGTCGGTACTGATGTCACTAGAGCTGACATATTTGAGACTCACAGACTCCCCACCTCTGAGGGTTTTCATCGTCTTATTGCAGTACACTGAATGCCTTGCTGTCCATTACCAAGCCCCGGATCCTTCTTTACATCCGTGGGATTCTTTGCCATTCCCGCTTTTCTTACGTTCCGTCTACCTTCTAATAAATAGTGACATTGCAGCTGCCTATGACATGGATGAGACTCCAGGCCTGCGGCTATGGCGGCGTCCAGGATCTATACATCACTTCATCTATAAGATGGAAAGTCATTTCTACTGCCGGACTGGAGAGAACTTGTAAGAATGTGCCGATCACTTCCCAGCTCTCCAGACCAGGGGAAGGCCACAGTCTATGTAAATGTTTGTACAAGCGTCAGAATCCATTTCCATGGAGGAGAATAGCTTGATGTGGAAATCGCTTTGAATTTCCAGCTCTATCATTTATATCCTCTTCAAAGGCGAGCGAGAAGAGCCTGAACATTTCGTATTTATCTAATAAATCACTCGAAGGACTTGTCTGCGCTCCAAAGTGCTCAGCTGCAAACACAGCCATAGAATAAGTGAGAAGATTCTGTCTGCCTGCAGCCACCACCAGGGGGAGCTCACAGGATAATAAATCTGTCTTCAGCAAACTCCTCAGCTCCCCCTAGTGGTGACTGCAGCCACAACAGACCTTCAGCATACTTTTTGTCAAAGTTTGGCGCACGTTGTCACATCCTGAGTCACAGATATTTCTGCTACTTAAATTCCAGCTCGTATTACAGTCCTATGAAAAAGTTTGGGCACCCCTATTAATCTTAATCATTTTTAGTTCTAAATATTTTGGTGTTTGCAGCAGCCATTTCAGTTTGATATATCTAATAACTGATGGACACAGTAATATTTCAGGATTGAAATGAGGTTTGTTGTACTAACAGAAAATGCGCAATATGCATTAAACCAAAATTTGACCGATGCAAAAATATGGGCACCTCAACAGAAAAGTGACATTAATATTTAGTACATCCTCCTTTTGCAAAGATAACAGCCTCTAGTCTCTTCCTGTAGCTTTTAATCAGTTCCTGGATCCTGGATGAAGGTATTTTGGACCATTTCTTTCTACAAAACAATTCAAGTTCAGTTAAGTTAGATGGTCGCCGAACATGGACAGCCCGCTCTCAAATGATCTGAAAACAAAGATTGTTCAACATAGTTGTTCAGGGGAAGGATACAAAACGTTGTCTCAGAGATTTAACCTGTCAGTTTCCACTGTGAGGAACATAGTAAGGAAATGGAAGACCACAGGGACAGTTCTTGTTAAGCCCAGAAGTGGCAGGCCAAGAAAAATATCAGAAAGGCAGAGAAGAAGAATGGTGAGAACAGTCAAGGACAATCCACAGACCACCTCCAAAGAGCTGCAGCATCATCTTGCTGCAGATGGTGTCACTGTGCATCGGTCAACTATACAGCGCACTTTGCACAAATAGAAGCTGTATGGGAGAGTGATGAGAAAGAAGCCGTTTCTGCACGTACGCCACAAATAGAGTTGCCTGAGGTATGAAAAAGCACATTTGGACAAGGCAGCTTCATTTTGGAAACAAAAATTGAGTTGTTTGGTTATAAAAAAAGGCGTTATGCATGGCGTCCAAAAAGAAACAGCATTCCAAGAAAAACACATGCTACCCACTGTAAAATTTGGTGGAGGTTCCATCATGCTTTGGGGCTGTGTGGCCAATGCCGGCACCGGGAATCTTGTTAAAGTTGAGAGTCGCATGGATTCCACTCAGTATCAGCAGATTCTTGAGAATAATGTTCAAGAATCAGTGACGAAGTTGAAGTTACGCCGGGGATGGATATTTCAGCAAGACAATGATCCAAAACACCGCTCCAAATCCTCAGGCATTCATGCAGAGGAACAATTACAATGTTCTGGAATGGCCATCCCAGTCCCCAGACCTGAATATCATTGAACATCTGTGGGATGATTTGAAGCGGGCTGTCCATGCTCGGCGACCATCTAACTTAACTGAACTTGAATTGTTTGTCCAAAATACCTTTATCCAGGATCCAGGAACTGATTAAAAGCTACAGGAAGCGACTAGAGGCTGTTATCTTTGCAAAAGGAGGATGTACTAAATATTAATGTCACTTTTCTGTTGAGGTGCCCATACTTTTGCACCGGTCAAATTTTGGTTTAATGCATATTGCACATTTTCTGTTAGTACAATAAACCTCATTTCAATCCTGAAATATTACTGTGTCCATCAGTTATTAGATATATCAAACTGAAATGGCTGTTATAAACACCAAAATATTTAGAACTAAAAATGATTAAGATTAATAGGGGTGCCCAAACTTTTTCATAGGACTGTATATGTCAAGTGGGGCATGAAAAGTACCTGGCACCTAAAAACATGGTGCCAGGTACTGCAGGTATACCAGAATGATGCCGTATTTTGATTAGCAAATCTCCCAAAGTATATCAATAGGTAAAGATGTAGCAAAGTTTAACTTGACACAATACCTCAGCAGTAGAGGCAAAAAGGTGATAGATAGATAGATAGGAGATAGATAGATAGATAGATAGATAGATAGATAGATAGGAGATAGATAGATAGATAGATAGATAGATAGATAGATAGGAGATAGATAGATAGATAGATAGATAGATAGATAGATAGATAGGAGATAGATAGATAGATAGATAGATAGATAGGAGATAGATAGATAGATAGATAGATAGATAGATAGATAGGAGATAGATAGATAGATAGATAGATAGGAGATAGATAGATAGATAGATAGATAGATAGATAGATAGATAAATAGATAGATAGAAATGAGATAGATAGATAGATAAATGGATAGATGAGATAGATAGATAATAGATAGATAGATATGAGATAGATAGTAGATAGATAGATAGATAGATAGATAGGAGATAGATAAATAGATAGATAGATAGATAGATAGATAGATAGATAGATAGGAGATAGATAGATAGATAGATAGATAGATAGATGATAGATAGATAGATAGATAGATAGATAGATAGATATGAGATAGATAGTATATAGATAGAGAGATAGATAGATAGATAGATAGATAGATAGATAGATAGATAAATAGATAGATAGATAGGAGATAGATGATAGATAGATAGATAGATAGATAGATAGATAGATAGATAGGAGATATATAGATAGATAAATAGATAGATAGAAATGAGATAGATAGATAGATAGATAGATAGATAGATAGATAGATAAATGGATAGATGAGATAGATAGATAATAGATAGATAGATATGAGATAGATAGTAGATAGATAGATAGATACCAAAATATTTAGAACTAAAAATGATTAAGATTAATAGGGATGCCCAAACTTTTTCATAGGACTGTATATGTCAAGTGGGGCATGAAAAGTACCTGGCACCTAAAAACATGGTGCCAGGTACTGCAGGTATACCAGAATGATGCCGTATTTTGATTAGCAAATCTCCCAAAGTATATCAATAGGTAAAGATGTAGCAAAGTTTAACTTGACACAATACCTCAGCAGTAGAGGCAAAAAGGTGATAGATAGATAGATAGATAGATAGATAGATAGATAGATAGGAGATAGATAGATAGATAGATAGATAGATAGATAGATAGATAAATAGATAGATAGAAATGAGATAAATAGATAGATGAGATAGATAGATAGATAATAGATAGATAGATAGATAGATAGATAGATAGATAGATATGAGATAGATAGTAGATAGATAGATAGATAGATAGATAGATAGATAGGAGATAGATAGATAGATAGATAGATAGATAGATAGATAGATAGGAGATAGATAGATAGATAGATAGATAGGAGATAGATAGATAGATAGATAGATAGATAGATAGGAGATAGATAGATAGATAGATAGATAGATAGATAGATAAATAGATAGATAGAAATGAGATAGATAGATAGATAGATAGATAGATAGATAAATGGATAGATGAGATAGATAGATAGATAATAGATAGATAGATATGAGATAGATAGTAGATAGATAGATAGATAGATAGAAGATAGATAAATAAATAGATAGATAGATAGATAGATAGATAGGAGATAGATAGATAGATAGATAGATAGATAGATAGGAGATAGATAGATAGATATGAGATAGATAGTAGATAGATAGAGAGAGAGATAGATAGATAGATAGATAGATAGATAGATAGATAGATAGGAGATAGATAGATAGATAGATAGGAGATAAATAGATGATAGATAGATAGATAAATAGATAGATAGAAATGAGATAGATAGATAGATAGATAGATAGATAGATAGATAGATAGATAGATAGATGGATAGATGAGATAGATAGATAATAGATAGATAGATATGAGATAGATAGTAGATAGATAGATAGATAGATAGATAGATAGGAGATAGATGATAGATAGATAGATAGATAGATAGATAGATAGATAGATAGATAGGAGATAAATAGATGATAGATAGATAGATAGATAGGAGATAGATGGATAGATAGATAGATGGATGGATAGATAGAAAGATAGATAGGAGATAGATAGATAGATAGATAGGAGATAGATAGATAGATAGATAGATAGATAGGAGATAGATGGATAGATAGATAGATGGATGGATAGATAGAAAGATAGATAGGAGATAGATAGATAGATAGATAGATAGGAGATAGATAGATAGATAGATAGATAGATAGATAGATAGATATGAGAGATAGATAGACAGACAGATAGGAGATAGATAGATAGATAGATAGATAGATAGATAGATAGATAGATAGATAGATAAATGGATAGATGAGATAGATAGATAATAGATAGATAGATATGAGATAGATAGTAGATAGATAGATAGATAGATAGATAGGAGATAGATGATAGATAGATAGATAGATAGATAGATAGATAGATAGATAGGAGATAAATAGATGATAGATAGATAGATAGATAGATAGATAGATAGATAGATAGAAGATAGATGGATAGATAGATAGATGGATGGATAGATAGAAAGATAGATAGGAGATAGATAGATAGATAGATAGATAGATAGGAGATGTCTCACACCAGGAATACTTGTATAGATAGAACAGATAGATCATTACTGGACCTGACCACGGCTATAGGGTCACATACACACTGTGCTGTTGGGCCACACTGCTACAGACCTCCTCAGTATGTGTGAGTATATATGTATCAAGGTCAGGTATATTTCTGTAAATGATTATTGCCTGACTATACTTGATGTGTGAACTGACAATGAAGAAGTAGCAGATGCTCCTTGAGACTTGCGTTGGGCTCCCACTATTTCTAGTGGTTTTATTAAATAAATACCTGACTCTCCTCTCTTATATACAGCACCACCCCTGCCCACAGGTTGTGTTAGGTATTACAGCTCAACTGCAATGAATGGAATTAGAATAAGCTGTAATACCAGACACAACCTGTAGAGAAGAGGGGGCGCTGTTTTGTAAAACGTGTTTTTCGACTAATCCTTTCAAGTCAATTCCAAGATTAAAACATCACCTCCTAATCCTGCCCCACTGAACAATTCGGCAGAACAAGGCGGCATGACCCAGATATTCCCCGGCCGTATTTGGTTGGATGCCTGACTATGAGATACAGTAATTATGCATTTCTGTAATTTCTCCACCATATGTCTACACTTTCTGCTTGGATGCCCCTTACTGCCATTCCATTTGTAACATCTGTGACATCAACAATTGCCATGGAGATGATTTTAATGTCAGGCGGGATGATAGAAAGTGTTTGGTTTGCGGAGCGGGCGCAGGATGTGACCTCGTGTGCGGCAATGTGGCCGCTAATTAACAATGGAAGGTTCTGACGACAGAAGACAATGAGAATATTTCCTTATATTAGAAGGAGCCGGGAGATTGCCGGGGCTGACACACTCCTGATCTGGCAACGATCTATCTATCTATCTATCTATCTATCTATCTATCTATCTATCTCCTATCTATCTATCTCCTATCTATCTATCTATCTATCTATCTATCTATCTATCTATCTATCTATCTATCTATCTCCTATCTATCTCCTATCTATCTATCTATCTATCTATCTATCTATCTATCTATCTATCTCCTATCTATCTATCTATCTATCTATCTATCTATCTCTCTATCTATCTATCTATCTATCTATCTATCTATCTCCTATCTATCTATCTATCTATCTATCTATCTATCTATCTCCTATCTATCTATCTATCTATCTATCATCTATCTATCTATCTATCTATCTATCTATCTATCTATCTCCTATCTATCTATCTATCTATCTTCTATCTATCTATCTATCTATCTATCTATCTATCTCATATCTATCTATCTATCTATCTATCTATCTATCTATCTCCTATCTATCTATCTATCTATCTATCTATCTATCATCTATCTATCTATCTATCTATCTATCTATCTCCTATCTATCTATCTATCTATCTATCTATCTATCTCCTATCTATCTATCTATCTATCTATCTATCTATCTATCTATCTCCTATCTATCTATCTATCTATCTATCTATCTCCTATCTATCTATCTATCTATCTATCTATCTATCTATCTATCTCCTATCTATCTATCTATCTATCTATCTATCTATCTATCTATCTTCTATCTATCTATCTATCTATCTATCTATCTATCTATCTATCTATCTCCTATCTATCTATCTATCTATCTATCTATCTATCTCCTATCTATCTATCTATCTATCTATCTATCTATCTATCTATCTATCTCCTATCTATCTATCTATCTATCTATCTATCTATCTATCTATCTCCTATCTATCTATCTGTCTATCTATCTATCTCCTATCTATCTATCTCCTATCTATCTATCTATCTATCTATCTATCTATCTATCTATCAATCTACCTATCCTCTCATCCATATAACAATCTGTCTCTGTCTCTAACAGCAGTAGTTTTCTTTCTTTCTTTCTTTCTTTCTTTCTTTCTTTCTTTCTTTCTTTCTTTCTTTCTTTCTTTCTTTCTTTCTTTCTTTCTTTCTTTCTTTCTTTCTTTCTTTCTCTTTCTTTCTTTCTTTCTTTCTTTCTTTCTTTCTTTCTTTCTTTCTTTCTTTCTTTCTTTTTCTTTCTCTCTCTCTCTCTCTTTCCTTCCTTCCTTCCTTCCTTCCTTCCTTCCTTCCTTCCCTCCTTCCTTCCTTGTTTCTCTCTTTTCCACCTGTATCTGTATATCTGTCCGATTCCTTCTCCATGCAGATCTTCTAGGGTAGAATCCCTCTTCCGTATCTTCGTGCATGTTCCTCTCTTCCATCCACCAGCCTGCGCTGCGTCTTCTCTTCTCCACCTCTTACCTCCGACTGTCTGTCTATTTTTACCGCTGACACCTAACGTGGCTTCAAACGCAGAATTTAAAGTGCGAATCCTTTTGAATTATTGCACAAGTTCTTACACAGACCAGATGGTTGCAGTCTTAATAAAATGTGCAGAAAACTCAGTCCAGACGGGACATGAAAGACTTAATTAGAAATTAAGAGTGAAATGATAAACATATTTAGGGACGGGCCTTTATTCCGGATCATTGTACTGCTTTGGAGAAATACTGAGAGCACCTGTTGAGTATCGCTCTGCCCGCTCCTCTGTGCTCAGGGCCAGGAAGGTGCCACCAGAAATGTCGCCAGGTTCTTCAGTATTGTCAAATCATCCAGACGCTGTCTCACTGACAACCCCTTTAGCTTTAAAGGCACTCTTCCCAGACCTTTGTCAAACTTATCAGATGGTTGTGACTATGAGTAGGCATGACTCAAGTCCTCTAAAGAGGAAAAGGAGTCACATTCTTCAATTGGCGCCCTTCCACTGATTCTGACGCAGTTGGAATTTTTTCTCTAGCCCCCACCGTTCCTGAGTAATTGACGTTGTTAGTTTCAGCACCCAATATGCTAATTAGGCTCTCTACTGTCAAGTGGACTGTCCCAGACTACCTGCTCCACCCACCTGACAGTAGAGAGCCTAATTAGAGTATCGGGGGCTGAAACTAACAACATCAATTACTCAGGAACGGTGGGGGCTAGAGAAAAAATTCCAACTGTGCTGGAATCAGTAGAAGGGCGCCAATTGAAGGATGCAAAGAGTTGGGGGGAGGTGAAAGGTCTTCTTGGGACTCCTTTTCCTCTTTAGATCAGTGGTTAAATACCCAAGCAGGCCCTTATTTGCTTCATACTTGACAATTCTTCTTCTTTTTATGATGAGTGACCCAGGCACCGGATGGGGTTAAACACTGCGCTCTTATGTATAGCCATTATTTTTGACATGTTTTTTTGCGTTACTGTAATAACATGTCAGTAAAAGCCGCGGTCACGAGGACTGTGTGCGAGATTCTCGGCCCTTGGGGTATATTCTGCTCATGTTGCTGACTCAGAGCTACTGTGTTGTTGGTCTCGTCCCTGTGAGCTCTCCCGGGATCCTTCCCGTGACCCACAGATAAAATGACAGGTTAATTAAATTCTCAGTATATCGCTCCCGCTGTGTGTTAATATGGCTGCATACGGGAGATTAGGCCGAAAGCCCCAGAGTGGCACAATCTCATTTCCAGAGTATTTTCCCTTTCTATATAGAAATCCAGAATATAAAGTCTGCATATATATGAGTGTTGGCACACGGGGTTCTTCCAATTAAATCTATTTTTAAAGGGCGTCGTGAGATATACAGGAGAAATATCCTATATTAAAGGGGGTCGCCGATAATAGGTAAATCCTCCAAATTGGAAAAATGAAATATTGTCATATTTAACATAGAGGTCCAGTCCATAGAGCCTTAGTATTAAGATTTGGAGCTAAGGATGTGTCTTATAGAACAGTATTATGTCATGTGACTATTGTAGCCAACTACCATCAGTGGGGGATCCAGTGGGGCACCAAAGCACAATTTTAGGGACCAGTAACTGGAAATGGACCTTAAAGGGATTTTTTTAAACTAAAGGATCAGTGTTTGATTGCTGGGGTCTGAAACCTAGATCCCATGCTGATCAGCTGATCTTCTGAGCCACTTCCCGACACCGGTGCAGACAGGGGTGGAAGCAGTTCTTATTCTATTCATGTAATACAGATGGGGCTGCAGGTCTGTGCCTCAAATTTGGCTCCTTGGCTGAATGTTAGCTCCGCTTTATTAGAGCAGTGCCATGATCTATGACTATAGCTTAGCTGCAACTCCTAGAGGGAGTCTGATGTAATCTGAGACACGCCCACTCATTTGTCATTGGTTGAGGCTGCTGCTCTGTCCCTCCCCTGCAGTTCTGCTGTATACAAAAACAAGACTATCATAGGCTCAGCAGGGACACAGAACATGGAGAGCGCATTTCTATTACAGCAAGGGAAGAAGTAGAGAAAATCATCAGGAAATGGCATGTATATAATAACGTAACTGGGGGGAGGGGCAATGTAATGAACAAGATGGGTTCTATTATATCAGTGTGTTACATCTATATGAACTTATATTATAATTGTATATTGTATAAGATGTAAGCTATATGTATAAGGTGAAGTATAGTATATGAAGTTTAACCCCAACATGTGGCGGATGTCGGTTCTTCAACCAAAGCAGCCACGTAGGAGCGGAGAAGCTGCAATAAACGTGACCAAGGCCTGTATTTAGTGGCAGCATCATATATGTGATATATATGTCCCCCGAAATGATATTTAGGGCAGTGATCCTTTACTATGATAGCCGGGAGTCTATTGAACACTCCCAGGTTTATCATTGGTATAGTTACTACGTTGCAGGCCACAGGCAGCCTGTAATAGTACTCTATTTTACAATGCACTGCAATGTGTGGTCAGATCGCCTGGGGTTCAAGATCCCTAGGAGGTCTAAACATAACAATGGAAAAAAAAAAATCAAAAAATTTCCAAAAATTATACAAATAAGAACAACTTAAAAATTAAAAAAAATCAAAAAATTTCCAAAAATTATACAAATAATAACAACTTAAAAATTTAAATTATCCCTTCCCTTAGATCATATATACAAATAACTAAACATACAGAAATTAGGTATCCCCCCCATCTGAAAAGGCCAGAACTACATACAGAACTACAGACTTATAATACTATTTTTCCATATGGTGAACGCTGGAACAAGAAAAAAAAAAACGTTTTTTTATTTTTTGCAATTTTGGTTTCCAAAAAGATTAAAAACAAAACGAAAAAAAATTCCCAAAATGGTGGAAAAAAAAAAAAAAAGAAAGATTCCTTACCTCTATACAAAAATATATATATAAAAAAAATGGGTGTCAGAATATGACAATTCCAAGACAAAATTTTTTCTTTTTCAAAAGTTTGCGATTTTTTTAAGCTGATAAGACATAACAAAAAAAACAAATACATTTAGTATCTCTTTAATAGTAACGACATGTCATCGTGGCGACCCAGTGAAGGCCACAAAAAAACAAAACCAATAATAATGTGGCACGAATGCAGTTTTTCTTTCATTCCACCCCGTTGCAAATTTTTTTCCAACTTCCCACTATATTGTATGGAATATTCAATGGTACCATTACGAAGTACGGTTTGTCCCACAAAAACTAAGCTTTCTTAACAGAAAAAAAAACAACTTTATAATTTAAGATGTTTTTTTTTTACTATTTTAAAATTTTTTGTTGCTTTATGATAAAATATTACAAGATACCATGGACAGCTCCAGCCAGACATACAGCCCTATTCGTACCAGGATATTGTTCCCGAATCCCTATTTGTTAGTAATCAGGCAAAAAATGGCCAATTTTAATGAAAACCAGAGATGGTAAGAAGAGAACATATTTGTGTTAATATTAATGTCTTGTTTTTCCGACGACTCTTCATTGTTCAGACAATCATCCAATTTGCTCAGTAATCAAAGTGAAGGCAGAATCCTGAAAAACAAGTTAATAAGAATAGGAAAAGCATACAAATGAGATTCACTCATCTACCTAGGGCGGAGGTCTGCAACGAGGCAACGAGTCAGACATCAGTCAGATACAGCTCTGCTCATATCTAGTCTCAGATACTGTATATACCAGAGCTGGGGAGGATCTACATCACTAACACAGGGCTACAATGTACAGTACAATGTCACCGCCCAGGGGCTTCCAGATAGCAACTTCATGGCTACAGCATGTGTATTATCTCTGTACTGTGACATCACTGTGTGTATTATCTCTGTACTGTGACATCACTGTGTGTATTATCTCTGTACTGTGACATCACTGTGTGTATTATCTCTGTACTGTGACATCACTGTGTGTATTATCTCTGTACTGTGACATCACTGTGTGTATTATCCTGTACTGTGACATCACTGTGTGTATTATCCTGTACTGTGACATCACTGTGTGTATTATCCCTGTACTGTGACATCACTGTGTGTATTATCCCTGTACTGTGACATCACTGTGTGTATTATCTCTGTACTGTGACATCACTGTGTGTATTATCCTGTACTGTGACATCACTGTGTGTATTATCCCTGTACTGTGACATCACTGTGTGTATTATCCCTGTACTGTGACATCACTGTGTGTATTATCCCTGTACTGTGACATCACTGTGTGTATTATCTCTGTACTGTGACATTACTGTGTGTATTATCTCTGTACTGTAACATCACTGTGTGTATTATCCCTGTACTGTGACATCACTGTGTGTATTATCTCTGTACTGTGACATTACTGTGTGTATTATCTCTGTACTGTGACATCACTGTGTGTATTATCCTTTACTGTGACATCACTGTGTGTATTATCCCTGTACTGTGACATCACTGTGTGTATTATCCCTGTACTGTGACATCACTGTGTGTATTATCTCTGTACTGTGACATCACTGTGTGTATTATCTCTGTACTGTGACATCACTGTGTGTATTATCTCTGTACTGTGACATCACTGTGTGTATTATCTCTGTACTGTGACATCACTGTGTGTATTATCCTGTACTGTGACATCACTGTGTGTATTATCCTGTACTGTGACATCACTGTGTGTATTATCCCTGTACTGTGACATCACTGTGTGTATTATCCCTGTACTGTGACATCACTGTGTGTATTATCTCTGTACTGTGACATCACTGTGTGTATTATCCTGTACTGTGACATCACTGTGTGTATTATCCCTGTACTGTGACATCACTGTGTGTATTATCCCTGTACTGTGACATCACTGTGTGTATTATCCCTGTACTGTGACATCACTGTGTGTATTATCTCTGTACTGTGACATTACTGTGTGTATTATCTCTGTACTGTAACATCACTGTGTGTATTATCCCTGTACTGTGACATCACTGTGTGTATTATCTCTGTACTGTGACATTACTGTGTGTATTATCTCTGTACTGTGACATCACTGTGTGTATTATCCTTTACTGTGACATCACTGTGTGTATTATCCCTGTACTGTGACATCACTGTGTGTATTATCCCTGTACTGTGACATCACTGTGTGTATTATCCCTGTACTGTGACATCACTGTGTGTATTATCCCTGTACTGTGACATCACTGTGTGTATTATCTCTGTACTGTAACATCACTGTGTGTATTATCCCTGTACTGTGACATCACTGTGTGTATTATCTCTGTACTGTGACATCACTGTGTGTATTATCTCTGTACTGTGACATCACTGTGTGTATTATCCTGTACTGTGACATCACGGTGTGTATTATCCTGTACTGTGACATCACTGTGTGTATTATCCTGTACTGTGACATCACTGTGTGTATTATCTGTACTGTGACATCACTGTGTGTATTATCTGTACTGTGACATCACTGTGTGTATTATCTCTGTACTGTGACATCACTGTGTGTATTATCCCTGTACTGTGACATCACTGTGTGTATTATCCCTGTACTGTGACATCACTGTGTGTATTATCCTGTACTGTGACATCACTGTGTGTATTAATCCTGTACTGTGACATCACTGTGTGTATTATCCCTGTACTGTGACATCACTGTGTGTATTATCCTGTACTGTGACATCACTGTGTGTATTATCCTGTACTGTGACATCACTGTGTGTATTATCCTGTACTGTGACATCACTGTGTGTATTATCCCTGTACTGTGACATCACTGTGTGTATTATCCTGTACTGTGACATCACTGTGTGTATTATCTCTGTACTGTGACATCACTGTGTGTATTATCTCTGTACTGTGACATCACTGTGTGTATTATCTCTGTACTGTGACATCACTGTGTGTATTATCCTGTACTGTGACATCACTGTGTGTATTATCTCTGTACTGTGACATCACTGTGTGTATTATCTCTGTACTGTGACATCACTGTGTGTATTATCCCTGTACTGTGACATCACTGTGTGTATTATCTCTGTACTGTGACATCACTGTGTGTATTATCTCTGTACTGTGACATCACTGTGTGTATTATCCTGTACTGTGACATCACTGTGTGTATTATCCTGTACTGTGACATCACTGTGTGTATTATCTCTGTACTGTGACATCACTGTGTGTATTATCTCTGTACTGTGACATCACTGTGTGTATTATCTCTGTACTGTGACATCACTGTGTGTATTATCCTGTACTGTGACATCACTGTGTGTATTATCCTGTACTGTGACATCACTGTGTGTATTATCCTGTACTGTGACATCACTGTGTGCACAATATCCACATCCACAGAACATCCATAGAAGACCTTGTACACTGTAGCATCCACTCTTTGGCTGCCCTCTTGGTCACACCCCCCCCTTCCTCCTTCCATTCCAGTTGACCAGGATCAATCCTAAGAGGATAAAATAAATCCTTAATTGTTGCGAGGACTTTGCGGAGTTGCTGATGCAGCACAAAGAGATAGATGACAACACAACTCCCTTAAAAAAAGGACAAGAAGCTGTAATTTAATTGAGGGGCTGTCAAGTCTTGTAAAGCAATGACCCTCGTAAAACCCACCCAGACGTGATCCTCGCTCCTCTACTGTTTTTAAATGTGGAATTAAAGGGGGTACAACAAATGTCTTTATCGGGGACATGTTTGACTACTGATAAGGTCTGGTGTTTGGTGTGTTTTTGTTATTTCCTTGTAAATTCATTTGCGAGCAGAAGCTTTAAGAGGAACGCTGGGAATCAGCCACCGTGTCAATTAGCTGGAGAGCGTGCCAGTGTGCGAGGAATCCGGTGCCAAGCGTCTGAACATGTTCATTCACAACACCGCGCTAATTAAACCAGGGGAAGAACCAGAAGACGGAGGAAATCTGATGGAGAAATGGAATAAAGAACGTTAATAATTCACATCCTCATTTAATAAACAATTTATTACAAGGTAAATGGGTAATGATATAATTACATGTTGTGGAATGAGCGATGAATAAGGTCAACGGATCTAATCCGAAAGGCAAACAAAGCGCCGAGAGGAAACAGCGCCGAGCGCTCAGATATAGCCAGGCAAAAATACTTAACCTCTGACGGACCACCCATAGACTATGTACATCTATCTATCTATCTATCTATCTATCTATCTATCTATCTCCTATCTATCTATCTATCTATCTATCTATCTATCTATCTCCTATCTATCTATCTATCTATCTATCTATCTCCTATCTATCTATCTATCTATCTATCTATCTATCTATCTATCTATCTATCATCTATCTATCTATCTATCTATCTATCTAATATCTATCTATCTATCTATCTATCTATCTATCTATCTATCTCATATCTATCATCTATCTATCTATCTATTTATCTATCTATCTATCTATCTATCTATCTATCTCATATCTATCTATCTCCTATCTATCTATCTATCTATCTATCTCATATCTATCTATCTCCTATCTATCTATCTATCTATCTATCTATCTATCTATCTCCTATCTATCTATCTATCTATCTATCTTCTATCTATCTATCTATCTATCTATCTATCTATCTATCTATCTCCTATCTATCTATCTATCTATCTATCTCCTATCTATCTATCTATCTATCTATCTCCTATCTATCTATCTATCTATCTATCTATCTCCTATCTATCTATCTATCTATCTATCTATCTATCTCCTATCTATCTATCTATCTATCTATCTATCTATCTATCTATCTCCTATCTATCTATCTATCTATCTATCTATGTCCTATCTATCTATCTATCTATCTATCTTATCTATCTTCTATCTATCTATCTATCTATCTATCTATCTATCTATCTATCTCAT
This sequence comes from Leptodactylus fuscus, assembly GCF_031893055.1. NCBI lineage: Eukaryota > Metazoa > Chordata > Amphibia > Anura > Leptodactylidae > Leptodactylus > Leptodactylus fuscus. The sequence continues at coordinate 210,398,749 of NC_134268.1, read as the reverse complement.
ATCTATCTCCTATCTATCTATCTATCTATCTATCTATCTATCTATCTATCTATCATCTAGCTATCTATCTATCTCATATCTATCTATCTCCCATCTATCTATCTATCTATCTATCTATCTATCTATCTATCTATCTATCTATCTCCTATCTGTCTGTCTATCTATCTCTCATATCTATCTATCTATCTATCTATCTATCTATCTATCTATCTATCTATCTATCTAGCTATCTAGCTATCTATCTTATCTATCTCCTATCTATCTATCTATCTATCTATCTATCTATCTATCTATCTCATATCTATCTCCTATCTATCTATCTATCTATCTATCTATCTAGCTATCTATCTAGCTATCTATCTATCTCATATCTATCTATCTACCATCTATCTATCTATCTATCTATCTATCTATCTCATATCTATCTCCTATCTATCTATCTATCTATCTATCTATCTATCTATCTATCTATCTATCATCTAGCTATCTATCTATCTCATATCTATCTATCTCCCATCTATCTATCTATCTATCTATCTATCTATCTATCTATCTATCTATCTATCTCCTATCTGTCTGTCTATCTATCTCTCATATCTATCTATCTATCTATCTATCTATCTATCTATCTATCTATCTATCTATCTATCTAGCTATCTAGCTATCTATCTTATCTATCTCCTATCTATCTATCTATCTATCTATCTATCTATCTATCTCATATCTATCTCCTATCTATCTATCTATCTATCTATCTATCTATCTAGCTATCTATCTAGCTATCTATCTATCTCATATCTATCTATCTACCATCTATCTATCTATCTATCTATCTATCTATCTATCTATCTATCTATCTATCTATCTCCTATCTGTCTGTCTATCTATCTCTCATATCTATCTATCTATCTATCTATCTATCTATCTATCTATCTATCTATCTATCTCCTATCTATCTATCTATCTATCTATCTATCTATCTCCTATCTATCTATCTATCTATCTATCTATCTATCTTCTATCTATCTATCTATCTATCTCCTATCTATCTATCTATCTATCTAACATCTATCTATCTATCTATCTATCTATCTATCTAATATCTATCTATCTATCAATCTATCTATCTCCTATCTATCTATCTATCTATCTATCTATCTATCTATCTATCTAATATCTATCTATCTATCTATCTATCTATCTATCTATCTATCTCCTATCTATCTATCTATCTATCTTCTATCTATCTATCTATCTATCTCCTATCTATCTATCTATCTATCTATCTATCTATCTATCTAACATCTATCTATCTATCTATCTATCTATCTAATATCTATCTATCTATCAATCTATCTATCTCCTATCTATCTATCTATCTATCTATCTATCTATCTATCTATCTCCTATCTGTCTGTCTATCTATCTCTCATATCTATCTATCTATCTATCTATCTATCTATCTATCTATCTATCTATCTATCTATCTATCTTTGTCTATCTATCTATCTATCTATCTATCTATCATCTATCTATCTATCTATCTATCTATCTATCTATCTATCCGTATCTATCTATCTATCTATCATCTATCTATCTATCTATCTATCTATCTATCTCCTATCTATATATCTATCTATCTCATATCTATCTATCTATCTATCTATCTATCTCCTATCTATCTATCTATCTATCTATCTATCTATCTCCTATCTATCTATCTATCTATCTATCTCCTATCTATCTATCTATCTATCTATCTATCTCCTATCTATCTATCTATCTATCTATCTATCTATCTCCTATCTATCTATCTATCTATCTATCTATCTCCTATCTATCTATCTATCTATCTATCTATCTATCTATCTATCTCCTATCTATCTATCTATCTATCTATCTATCTATCTATCTCCTATCTATCTATCTATCTATCTATCTATCTATCTCCTATCTGTCTATCTATCTATCTATCTATCTATCTCCTATCTATCTATCTATCTATCTATCTATCTATCTATCTATGTCCTATCTATCTATCTATCTATCTATCTATCTCCTATCTATCTATCTATCTATCTATCTATCTATCTATCTCCTATCTATCTATCTATCTATCTATCTATCTATCTATCTATCTATCTCCTATCTATCTATCTATCTATCTATCTATCTATCTCCTATCTATCTATCTATCTATCTATCTATCTATCTATCTATCATCTATCTATCTATCTATCTATCTATCTATCTATCTATCTCCTATCTATCTATCTATCTATCTATCTATCTCCTATCTATCTATCTATCTATCTATCTATCTATCTATCTATCTCCTATCTATCTATCTATCTATCTATCTATCTATGTCCTATCTATCTATCTATCTATCTATCTATCTATCTATGTCCTATCTATCTATCTATCTATCTATCTATCTATCTATCTATCTCCTATCTATCTATCTATCTCCTATCTATCTATCTATCTATCTATCTATCTATCTATGTCCTATCTATCTATCTATCTATCTATCTATCTATGTCCTATCTATCTATCTATCTATCTATCTATTTATCTATCTATCTATCTCCTATCTATCTATCTATCTATCTATCTATCTATCTATCTATGTCCTATCTATCTATCTATCTATCTATCTATCTATGTCCTATCTATCTATCTATCTATCTATCTATCTATCTATCTATCTATCTACCATCTATCGATATCTTTGCAGAGTTAAGGAACAACATGAACCTGCAGATGCAAAACTGGTTGTTACAACAGCTGGACTTCCCATAGAAGTCCCTGCCTTCCCAATCACTGTATACAATGAGTGCTGTATACACAGCTATGGGAGCCGCCATGATACGGGGTTCAGCATGAGCTGCTGGGGTCTAGAGGATCTAGATGAGCTCTACATTGTGATTTAGGAGCTTTCATTACTCCTCTAACTGGGGATAATATATCAGCCCCCTTCTCCTGCCTGCTAAACTGCTCAGTTTAGGTTCACAGACAGCTCAGGTTACGTAGAAGTCTATAGAAAGGGGAAGAGGATTGGGAGCCCAATGATTGAGAATTGAGTACAGGGATGTGCTATTAAAAAAAATAGTCACCAGTTGTTTGCACTTTTTGCTTTAGCAGTACTGAGCATTATAGATGTTGCACTATATTATATCAAACTAAGGTCGGGGTTCCAGCCATGTGATGGGCCCACAAACCCTAACCCGATTCCTGAACATATCAGATTCCTCGCCTGCCTTCAGTTACTTGAGATCAATCCCGCCCTGTCAGGTAGTTGTGTGGTATGGTCTCACTGTATCGGATCATTGTGGTGTAATTTATCCCATTATTACTTATTGATATAAGACGTTGCTGATTATCGTAATGGCGAGAATGGGAGATTATCATAATGATGAAGATATCAGAAGATTCTAATGAGAGCAGATGAATGTATATTACTACTAGAGGGAGGACCCGGCTTCGCACGGGTATATTACATTTTATGTTTGTGTAGTGGCCCCATAAGAATTGTCCAATTTTGCACTGGTGTATTTTGTATGTTGTTTGTGTGTATGTCCATAAGCGTCATATGTGTGTATCTCATTTTGGATGTCAGTGAAAAACCTGTGATCAGTTGTTATGGATACCTGGAGTAAAGCTGTATCTAATCCTTCCCCGTGTAGTACTGTGTTTAGATGCAAGTGTCTAATCCTTGTTGGTGTGGTACTGTGTGCAGATGCACATATCTAATCCTCCCCATGTGGTATTGTGTGAAGAGGCACGTATCTAATCCTCCGGTAAATGAAACTGTGTGCAGATGCGCGTATCTAATCCTCCCCCATGTGGAACTGTGTGCAGACGCGCGTATCTAATCCTCTGGAGTGTGGAACTGTGTGTAGACGTGTGTATCTAATGGTACGGCATGTGGTACTCTGTGCAGACTTGTGTATCTAATCCTATGGCGTGTACAACTGTGTGCAGACGCGCGTATCTAATCCTCTGGAGTGTGAAACTGTGTGTAGACGCGCGTATCTAATTCTACAGCATGTGGTACTGTGTGCAGACGCGTGTATCTAATCCTATGGCGTGTACAACTGTGTGAAGACACGTGTATCTAATCCTCCCCTGTGTGGTATTGTGTGAAGAGGCGCGTATCTAATCCTACGGCGTGTGGAACTGTGTGTAGACGCGCGTATCCAATCCCCCAGCATGTGGTACTGTGTGCAGACGCGCGTATCTAATCCTATGGCATGTGGTAGTGTGTGTAGATGCGTGTATCTAATCCTCCCCCGTGTGGTACTGTGTGCAGACGCGCGTATCTAATCCTCCCCGTGTGGTACTGTGTGCAGACGCGCGTATCTAATCCTCCCCCGTGTGGTACTGTGTGCAGACGCGTGTATCTAATCCTCCCCCGTGTGGTACTGTGTGCGGAGACGCGTATCTAATTCTCTGACTTGTGGTACTGTTTGCAGAGGCATGTATCTAATCCTCCAAAGTGTGGTACTGTGTGCACACACACGTATCTAATCCTCCCCTGTGTGGTATTGTGTGAAGAGGCGCGTATCTAATCCTTCGGCGTATGTAACTATGTGTAGATGCGCGTATCTAATCCTTCGGCATGTGGAACGTGTGCAGACGCACGTATCAAATCCTTCAGTGTGTGGAACTGTGTGCAGAAGTGCGTATTTAATCCTCTGGTGTGTGGGACTGTGTGAAGACACGTGTATCTAATTCTACGGCATGTGGTACTGTGTGTAGACGCGCGTATCTAATCCCATGGCGTGTACAACTGTGTGAAGACATATGTATCTAATCCTCCCCTGTGTGGTATTGTGTGAAGAGGCGCGTATCTAATCCTACGGCGTGTGGAACTGTGTGCAGACGCGTGTATCCAATCCCCCGGCATGTGGTACTGTGTGCAGACGCGCGTATCTAATCCTACGGCGTGTGGAACTGTGTGTAGACGCGCGTATCCAATCCCCTGGCATGTGGTACTGTGTGCAGACGCGCGTATCTAATCCTATGGCATGTGGTACTGTGTGCAGAGGCATGTATCTAATCCTCCAAAGTGTGGTACTGTGTGCACACACACGTATCTAATCCTCCCCTGTGTGGTATTGTGTGAAGAGGCGCGTATCTAATCCTTCGGCGTGTGGAACTATGTGTAGACGCGCGTATCTAATCCTACTGCATGTGGTACTGTGTGCAGACGCGTGTATCTAATCCTATGGCGTGTACAACTGTGTGCAGACGCGCATATCTAATCCTCTGGAGTGTGGAACTGTGTGCAGACGCGTGTATCTAATCCTATGGCGTGTACAAATATGTGCAGATGCGCGTATCTAATCCTCTGGAGTGTGGAACTGTGTGTAGACGCCTGTATCTAATCCTTCGGCATGTGGAACCGTGTGCAGACACACGTATCAAATCCTTCAGTGTGTGGAACTGTGTGCAGAAGTGCGTATTTAATCCTCTGGTGTGTGGGACTGTGTGCAGACCCGTGTATCTAATTCTACGGCATGTGGTACTGTGTGCAGACGCTTGTATCTAATCCTATGGTGTGTACAACTGTGTGAAGACACGTGTATCTAATCCTCCCCTGTGTGGTACTGTGTGCAGACGCGTGTATGTAATCCTATGGCATGTGGTACTGTGTGTAGACGCGCGTATCTAATCCTCTGGAGTGTGGTACTGTGTGTAGACGCCTGTATCTAATCCTTCGGCATGTGGAACCGTGTGCAGACGCATTTATCTAATCCTTCAGTGTGTGGAACTGTGTGCAGAAGCGCGTATTTAATCCTCTGGTTTGTGGGACTGTGTGCAGACCCGTGTATCTAATCCTCTAACATGTGGTACTGTGTGCTGATCTGTGTATCTAATCCTGTGATGCGTGTATCTCAGTTTGGATATCAGTGCTGTATTGTGCATGAGGAGTGACCGTGTGTATTGCAGTTGGAATATGAGTGAAAGTCTTGCAGGTTTGTATTGGCTAAGGGGGGGGGGCATTGTGTTTGGAATGCTGTATCTCAGCAACGGTATGTCCGAGCGAGTTGGAGTCTCGTCTTAAACCTTCCCGGATACCTGAAGTATCTCTATACCAAATTTGGTGAAGATCGGTCCAGTCGTTTGGTTCGCATTAGAGCACAGACAGACAGACAGACAGACAGAAATTCATTTTTATAATATAGGGAGATAATGGCAGGTGACGCTTGTGTAACAATGATGAGCGCAACTTTCATTGTGAATGATACGGAGAAATCACGTTAAGAGGGTTTTATGGCTTTACGTACGTAAATATATAAATGGAAGATCTGATACGGAATATACTTTTTTAGAAGTAGATCCAATTGTATCCAATCTAGACAATGCTCTATGAGCTAAACACCCTGAAATCCAGACTGATACATTGTAGCAAACCAGACATTAGTGCATCTGTTTCTGATGTACTTAGTTCACAGAGCATTGTCTAGACTGGATACAATTGTATCCACTTCTCATCTGGAAATGACATAATGTTACAAAACTCTCTACGATTATAATTTACTTTTAGGCCAAGGCCCCACGTTGCGAGATGGGTCCTGAGCAGGGAACACTGCTCCCTACTCATAGGTAATAGGCAGAGGAGTTGTGTTTATAAGACAACCCCTTTACGAACTGTATAGAATTCGGTTTCAATTTTTTTTTAGGAGACCTATGAAAATGTGAGAATAGAAATGATTGGTTACTGTGAGACCAGAGCAAGAAACAGGAGGTGTTATCAAAGGGAGTCTGTATCTTAATGAAATGGTCCAGAAAATGACTTATAGTTTTTAAATCCATTTTTTTTCTGCTAAACATAGCATAGAAATTAGAGTTTTCTTAATCTCCATGTCACTATCTACGATTAACAAAGAGAATTATATCCTGCAATTTTTACTCTGGCCACTAAGCCTAATAATAGGCAGCAAAGTGCCAATTCTGTTTAATAGAATAAAAAATAGAATAGAAAAATCTACGATCAGAAAATAAAAATGGATTAGGAAAAAAGTGATAGATTTGGTTTTAATAAATAAAATAAAAAAATGTCAAAATATCCCTTCTAGGTGCTTATGTTCTTATTCCTAAAATGTGTAGGGGGGGTCTGTAATCCCCATTTTATGGTATTTCGGCTGCACCGGGTGATGTATGAGGAGTGACAGATGGAGCAGGTTGCCATAGTCTATAGCAGCAGTCCTGGTTTTTCTTATCTAATCCCTACGGTTCTTAAAGACTTTTCACATTTCCATCAAGTAAAGAAAAATACATTTACAAACTTCCCCTGAGAACAAAAAACATGACAACTGGGGAAAATGTGTGAAATTCAGGGGAAAATTGGAGCTATTCTGAGGCTTGCTTCTTGTAAATGCATTTGATATGCTCTTTCGAAAATGTTAGAGTCTAACTAGCTCTTCTCTAGACGAAAAGAGCACTTGAGCAATCTCCTTTATGTCTGGCTGCATCTTGCTTATCTCGCTCCAAATGTGTCCACATCTGTTTCAGACATTTCAGGAAAAAAAATATATTTTGAAGATCAGATAGAAATTTCTTAGAAAGTCTCGTTGTCATAAAAAAGCTGTACATGTATGTGTGCGAGCGGTCGCTCTCATCTGTAAAGACAAGATTATAGAGATCAGCGGAAGTATAATGCCCTCCAGACATATAATGACATCTATTTCTTCTAGATGTGGCAGGATTCAATGGGCTAGTGTGACGGGTAAATTGTATTATATATGGGCAGTTATTTAAAGGTGTTTGGACATAAGAAAGCTAAGACAGAAAGGGACTCCTTGAATTCTGTGACCTAAGTCACGTTTACTGTGCAGAGAGAGGGAGGAGGGAGAAGGAGGTGAGCTGTCTACATCACCTATGAATTTACTGTGCAGTGAGAGGGAGGAGGGAGGAGAAGACGAGTTGTCCCAATCACCTATGAGTTTACTGTACAGTGTGAGGGAGGAGGAGGAGGCACGCTGTCCCCATCATCTATGAGTTTACTGTACAGTGAGAGGGAGGAGGAGGTGGTGAGCTGTTCCCATCACCTATGAGTTTACTGTACAGTGAGAGGGAGGAGGCAGGAAGAGGCAGTGAGTTGTCCCCATCACCTATGAGTTTACTGTGCAGTTAGAGGGAGGAGGGAGGAGGAGGTGAGTTGTCCACATCACCTATGAATTTACTGTACAGTGAGAGGGAGGAGGGAGTAGAAGGCGAGTTGTCCCGATCACCTATGAGTTTACTGTGCAGTTAGAGGGAGGAGGGAGTAGAAGGCGAGTTGTCCTCATCATCTATGAGTTTACTGTACAGTGAGAGGGAGGAGGGAGGAGGAGGTGGTGAGTTGTCCCCATCACCTATGAGTTTACTGTGCAGTTAGAGGGAGGAGGGAGGAGAAGGCGAGTTGTCCCCATCACCTATGAGTTTACTGTGCAGTTAGAGGGAGGAGGGAGGAGGAGGAGGTGAGTTGTCCACATCACCTATGAATTTACTGTACAGTGAGAGGGAGGAGGGAGGAGGAGGAGGTGAGCTGTCCCCATCACCTATGAGTTTACTGTGCAGTTAGAGGGAGGAGGGAGGAGAAGGCGAGTTGTCCCGATCACCTATGAATTTACTGTACAGTGAGAGGGAGGAGGGAGGAGGAGGTGGTGAGCTGTTCCCATCACATATGAGTTTACTGCGCAGTGAGAGGGAGGAGGAGGCGAACTCTCCCATCACCTACAGTCAATGGTGCGATCCTACGTTATCTCTCTCATTTCATTAATCCTACCTTGTGATGACAATGAGATGACCTCTGACCCTGTCCTCAGTCTACACTACACAAACTGAAAAGTCATCTCTACAGAACAGGAAATGTAAATGCGAGATTAAAAAAAAGTCTAGATTCACATCTGCATTGGGGTTTCTGTTCTTTGGGTCTACTTGGTGAACCAAAAAAGGGAAACCCAATCTGCTTGAAATGTATTGACCCACGGAAACTAGAATGGGGTCTGCCTGATTTCCACCCGAAAAATCCAGAGAAAAGTCCTACTCTCTGCATTTTTCAAGCAGAATGAGGGACAGAATCCCCGAACAGTGACCAAACTAAGATCTGAACCTAACCTTAGTGTGTCTCAGCATTATTTGGCTCAGTGGCCCGAATCAGAACTGCAGAAATTTTAGGGATTTTTCAAAAATAAATATATGGAAATTTGGAAATGTTTTTAAAATAAAAAATGTACAAAAAAATATTTAACATGAAACTTGATTTTAAAAATTGGTAATTTTCCGATGACATATTCCCCTTAACTCTGCAAGGGTGTACAGGTATGTCCTTGCAGAGTTACATGCCAGACAAACAGATGTATGTAGTCAAAGGGAAGTCAGAATCTGCAGTCGTAGTCAGTCTGAATCTGGTGACATCGCACTTAACACACCGTCCGGTGAAGGGGTTGCTATTGTCTGGTAATTTTTTATGTAATTTACTGTCACGTAACCAGTCTTACTTAAGAAGAATGAATGTGTCAGTAACCATGAGTAGTGTGCCTTTATTTACCAGACACATGTAGTCAATGAGTAGTCAGAATCTGTAGTCGTAGTCAGTCTAAATCTGGTGACTATTCTATGACATCGCACTTAACACATTGGCCAGTGAAGGGGTTTCTATTTTTTTTGTTAATTTTATATGTAATTTACTGTTAAGTAACCAGTCTGGATATGTCAGTAACCACGAGTAGTGTGCCTTTATTTACAAAAATAATATTTAACTTGAAACTTGATTTTCTGATGGCACATTCCCATTAACTCTGCAAGGGTGTACAGTCATGTCCTTGCAGAGTTACATGCCAACTAGACAGATGTATGTAGTCAACAGGCAGTTGAAGTCTGTAGTCGTAGTCAGTCTGAATCTGGTGACTATTCTATGACATCGCACTTAACACATCGGCCAGTGATGGGGTTGCTATTTTTTTTTGTAAATGTTTTTATGTATTTTACTGTTATGTAACTCAGTAACCATGAGTAGTGTGCCTTTATTTACAAAAAAAAAATTATTTAACTTGAAACTTGATTTTCTGACGACACATTCCCATTAACTCTGCAAGGGTGTACAGGTATGTCCTTGCAGAGTTAATGGGAATGTGTCGACAGAAAATTGCAAATTTTTTAAAATCAAGTTTCATGTTAAATATTTTTTTGTAAATAAAGGCACACTACTTGTGGTTACTGACATATCCAGACTGGTTACATAACGGTAAATTACATATAAAATTTACCCAAAAAAATAGCAACACCTTCACTGGCCAATGTGTTAAGTGTGATGTCATAGAATAGTCACCAGATTCAGACTGATTATGACTACAGATTCCGACTACTCATTGACTACGTCTGTTTGGTAAATAAAGGCACACTACTCGTGGTTACTGACATATCCAGACTGGTTATGTAACAGTAAATTACATATAAAATTTACAAAAAAAAATAGCAACCCCTTCACTGGCCAATGTGTTAAGTGTGATGTCATAGAATAGTCACCAGATTCAGACGGACAGATGTAGTCGGAATCTGTAGTCGTAGTCAGTCTAAATCTAGCGACTATTCTATGACATCGCACTTAACACATCGGCCAGTGAAGGAGTTGCTATTTTTTTGTAAACTTTTAATGTAATTTACTGTTATGTAACCAGTCTGGATATGTCAGTAACCACGAGTAGTGTGCCTTTATTTACCAGACAGACGTAGTCAATGAGTAGTCAGAATCTGTGTCGTAGTCAGTTGGAATCTGGTGACTATTCTATGACATCGCCCTTAACACATCGGCCAGTGAAGGGGTTGCTATTTTTTTGCAAATTTTTCATGTAATTTACTGTTATGTAACCAATCTGGATATGTCAGTAACCAGGAGTAGTGTGCCTTTATTTCCTTCAGATACAGGAAGCCCAACCAGCGCTACTTCATCACTTACTTTTCTTATTCACACACTTAGTTTTTTTTTCATCGTTGCCTTTGCCGCAAACAATTTCTTGCTCGTTGCTGGAACGTTTGCTGGAAGGGATCTCTATTTCCTTTCATAAGTTAAAAAGCCTTGAATCACCAGGTGGAATTTCTATTTGTATTACCATATGTCCCTGAGCATTATTATGAGAATAAAATCCCGCATGACTTTTTTTGCTTGCTTCACACATTTTATTGACATAGTATACAAACAGAGATATGTAAATTCCTCCTCTTCACAGCGTGCAGTGTTTAGAGAGACATCAATTGCCGGGTTTAGAATCAGAGAGCACTTTATATTTTATACATAAAGTTTAATTTGATATAGCAGAGTGGAGCGGGCGCGAGGGCTGAAAGGGAAGCGTCGCCATTCGCAGTTCAGTCATGTGCGGAGAAAAGCTAAAATGATGGACTATTTAAGATTCCCATCTTCTTTCTACTGTCGTGTGCAAGATGTTGGCGCGGCCCCCGATTCCGATTCCATTTATAAAGATCTATTCACGCTTCTTAAAGAAAGTAGCAAATGGGTGAATCCAACTTTTTCAAAAGATGGTGCGATCCTAACGTCGATACTTTCTGAATTTTTTATCGCCTCGGAAGCAATTTTAATAGTTGTGCGGGAATATGTGACTAACAAGCTAGTCTATGCTACAAGACTGAAAGTATGTGAACCCCTCGTAGATGTTTCGTCCACCCTTTGAAAATGGTCAGAGACAGTAAAACACAAGTCCATGCAAATGCCATAGACAAACATTGGAGGGAGTTGGGGACAAAGTAAAGCTCAGTGACTCTATAGGGAGTCTGTTGGGTCCAAAATGACTCCCAAATAGGGTTGAACGATCGGGATCGGAAAAGATCGGATTCCGATTGGCGATCGAGTAAATTTCACGAATTCCGATCCCGATCCTTTCCGGCGGGATCGAAGTCGGAGGTTATCTCAAGATCGGCTCAACGCTACTTATGTATATATCATTAATAGGGTTGAGCGATTGGGATCAAGAAAGATTGGATCCCAATCGGTGATTGAGCAAATTTCACGATCAGGATCGTCTGGAAACCGATCGAAAATCGGATTTTAAAAACGATCCTGAAATTTCAAGATCGGCTCAACCCTACTCCCAACAATAGTGCTATGTAGGGGCCTTTACTAAGAGCCGAAATATACCGGTGTGGCCACAAACTGATGAAGCCATGCAGAGATAATCAACTTTTAAGGCTATGGAATTCAGCAAGTGCACCAGGGGCGGAGCCTAATCTACCACGTTTGCCGACAAACACCGGCAGAGTCTGAAAATGTCAATCAAAGCAAAAGGAGAGACATTAAGGATGATTCTAGAGGAAAGATGGAGCACTTGTGACCATCTGTAGGCAAATCGGGCAAATCATGCCCCGCCCCCAGTGCTCTTGTAGACTGATTTGCATATCCATAAAAAGATGATTATCTCTATATTACGTCATCAGTTTGTTGCATGTTTCTGCTCCTATTAAAGGCCCTTACTTGGCACGACTATTGGATTGGGAGGCATTTGGGGACTGATAGACTCCCATTAAGATGCTGTTTGTCCAAGTCACCGTCTTGTATATGATATGTATAGTATATATATATGTATAGTACTATACTATGTATAGTGTCCATATATAGGTCCAGATATGGACCCATTAATAAGATGCACACAAAGTTCTGCCCTGCAGTCAGCAGTAATGTGTGGGAAAACCTGGGAGTAAGTATTCAATTTCCCTGCAGCGCCACCACAGCTGAAATCAAGAATTACAATGTGTCCATACAAATAAATGGGCTTTTTATATAATGCGGGACAGGACGGGTCCTCCAGAGAGGGAATCTTGTGAGAGATACTCTCTATACTCGCTCTCCACCCTGAGAATCCAGAACACAAGACCCCCAGCCCCTCTCCATTTACTCATTTCTAATAGGGTTGATGATAGTGCGTTTTCTAAGGCACTTAAAAGCAATTTTGGGATTTTCGTATATGGGACCTCGTCCTCTATTCACGGACCACCAGTACTAGTATACCCATAATAAATTCCCACCCGCCCCTTTAAATGACTCTGGCTGAGTTGAGAGTCTTCTGGGGAGCTTTATTATAATGCACTTATATTCCAATGTACTGATTTATATCCCGCAGTTATTATTAATAGACGGCAGTGAAGGAGCGCACATGTCGTATTCTGTTCATACTACACCTATAATAATGTCATGATATACTGTTTATGAACTGGAGAAGTGACATTTCAAGTTAATGTCGAAAATTCAGCCCACAATATTTCTATCAATAGCTCCGAGACTGTATAGAAGAGCCGTAGAAGCAGTAGAGTTGTGTATAACCACAGTAGAGTTGTGTGTATCACCGCAGTAGAGTTGTGTAGAACCGCAGTAGAGTTGTGTGTATTACAGCAGTAGAGTTGTGTGTATTACAGCTGTAGAGTTGTGTGTATTACAGCAGTAGAGTTGTGTATAACCGCAGTAGAGTTGTGTATAACCGCAGTAGAGTTGTGTGTATCACTGCAGTAGAGTTGTGTCTATCACCGCAGTAGAGTTGTATGTATCACCACAGTAGAGTTGTGTATATCACCACAGTAGAGTTGTATGTATCACCACAGTAGAGTTGTGTATATCACCACAGTAGAGTTGTATGTATTACTGCAGTAGAGTTGTGTGTATCACCGCAGTACAGTTTTCTATATGTAGAGTTGTGCATATTACCGCAAGAGTTGTGTTTATTACCATAGTAGAGTTGTATATATTACCGCAGTAGAGCTGTATGTATAACCACAGTAGAGTTGAGTGTATCACCATAGCAGAGATGTGTGTATTACTGCAGTAGAGTTGTGTGTATAACCGTAGTAGAGTGTGTGTATCACCACAATAGAGTTGTATGTTTCACCGCAGTACAGTTGTGTTTATAACCGCAGTAGAGCTGTATGTTTAACCGCAGTAGAGTTGTCTGTATATAGAGTTGTGTATATTACCGCAGTAGAGTTGTGTATATAACCGCAGTAGAGTTGTCTGTATATAGAGTTGTGTATATTACCGCAGTAGAGTTGTGTATATAACCGCAGTAGAGTTGTCTGTATATAGAGTTGTGTATATTACCGCAGTAGAGTTGTGTATATAACCGCAGTAGAGTTGTCTGTATATAGAGTTGTGTATATTACCGCAGTAGAGTTGTGTATATAACCGCAGTAGAGTTGTCTGTATATAGAGTTGTGTATATTACCGCAGTAGCGTTGTATATTACCACAGTAGAGTTGTCTGTATATAGAGTTGTGTATATTACCGCAGTAGAGTTGTGTATATAACCGCAGTAGAGTTGTCTGTATATAGAGTTGTGTATATTACCGCAGTAGAGTTGTGTATATAACCGCAGTAGAGTTGTCTGTATATAGAGTTGTGTATATTACCGCAGTAGCGTTGTATATTACCACAGTAGAGTTGTCTGTATATAGAGTTGTGTATATTACCGCAGTAGAGTTGTGTATATAACCGCAGTAGAGTTGTCTGTATATAGAGTTGTATATATTACTGCAGTAGCGTTGTATATTACCACAGTAGAGTTGATTTTGTTGAAACCATATTCCAGTCTTAGATCGTCCCAGATTATCACAACTTGATATTTTATCCTTCTAGCCTATTATATCCATGACATCGCACTTATCACATTGGTCAGTGAGGGGTTTGCCATTGTCTGGCCATTTTTAATGTCATTTACTGTTACATAATCAGTCTTACTTGAGAAGAACAGATTTGTCAGTAACCATGAGTAGTGTGCCTTTATTTAATGGGCAAAGCAGCTGTAAACCCCCCACACTGTCACCCTCCTCTCCAGCTGTGCTCTCAGGGGTATCAGGGGTATACTAAGGGGGAAATACATATATACCCTGCAGTGATGTAATACATGCAGTATTTGTGTCTGAGCCAAAGGTTTTCTACTCTATGATGTCTGTATGGCTTAACAGCGTCTTTGGAAAGGTCTTTTGTAATCTGTTTGTCTTGCAACATAGTTCACACTAACCAATGTTCCTTGAGTAGAATAGATTTGCCAGTAACTATGCTTAGTGTGCCTTTGATCCTTGTAATCTCCTCTCCTTTATTGTAACACCTTCCATCATGTATTTCCATATACTTCATTGGGGCATATACATGAGTACATATATTCCCGTTCAAAATTAGTTATAACAGAGACCCACTTTAGCTGACCCATCCTATTGGGGACAGGGACTAGACCCGTCGGCGATCAGCAGGCGGTATTATTTATATCAAAAATGTTATTTTTCGGCGAGTCTTTGACAATTTATATGTGACGCCATATAATCAGCACTTCAAGAGTCCTGGAAGTCATCGTCTATAAGAAGCGCTCTTCTGCTGGTCATCCGTTTGCATTAGAAGTGACAAATAATCTGCAGAGTGTGAACTATGACTGGCGTCCAGGTGAGATTGTCTACAAAGAGCTTGTAAGATCAGAGAGAATGTGCGGCGACTATTGACTGACGCCGTTACCGAAATGCATCAGTCTGTGATCGCTGAAACCAATTCCAGGAGGTCAATCTATTAAAGGGCACATCCACTCCATAACAAGGCTTCAGACGGCGGGTACGATTAACCCATTCACGCCAAGTGAGATATTGTAAAAAAAAGGTGATCGAGCTGCTGGATCGGGGATATATCGGCGGCGTTCACACGGGTTAGGATGTGGCGGTTGTATTTTATTAGTGACAACCGCTGTTTAGATTTTTTTTCATGATTTTTTGTGCATTTTTTTATACTTGTTGCAAACATCAACAGTATCAGGTTATATTGTAGCTGTGTAACCCCAAAACAATCAAGATTTCACTACTGATATGTATAACAACGAGAAATCAGACTGGTTCCAATGTGGAGCTGCAATACCAAGCACAGCCATTATGCCATGTGTGGCGCTGTGCTCAGTATACAGTACAGAGGCTGCGGCACTCTCTTGAATGCTACAGTCTCTTCAAATAGATGATCAATGGGTCCTATGCCACGCCGTGTTTAATAACATGAGCCTCAGCGGATATGCGGAGCGGTAAATGTTCTATGTGCATCTCTGACTAAGAATATTCCGTCTGAAAACTCATAATCCTGTGTAATTTTAATAAGACATGGATTGTAAATGAGCGCGGCTATAAATAGCACCGAACAGATGAAGACGATTTTTGAGATGCTAAAACTGGTATTTCGTAAATGCCAAGGAAACTGCGTGATGTCACCCAGGAAGGGGCCGGTTATTAGGGTATGCCGCAGCCATGTAACCGAAGTACCGCGGGGATCCTGATGTGCATGACAAGGCGGTATTAAAGTACAGCACATGTTAGGAATCAGGAGAAAGAATCTACTTTAGGCTGAGGCCCCACGTTGCGGAAAATATGCTTCTTCTTGCTACAGTTTTTGGATCCAAAGCCAAGAATGGCTAGAAAAGGAAAGGGAAATATCTAGAACATTCTTATACTTCTCCCTTCTGTTCAATACACTCCCGGCTCAAACCACAACCAAATCCACAACAAACAAACCTGATTTTCCGTAACTCACTCTGCCTATCTATCTATCTATCTATCTATCTATCTATCTATCTATCTATCTATCTATCTATCTATCTATCTATCTATCTACATGGCCATCTACGGGAAGAATATGCAAATCTGCCTTCCATGATGTAATTAGGAAGACAGTTGCTGCCTCATTGTTGCAAACCAATAGAGAGCGCTCACTGGAATGTGCAAGCCTGTCTTAAAACAGGATTCCAGTGAAATAACCCAATAATGGCTGCTCCCTTTAGCCTCATGCCCGACCTTCCAAGAGGCCTTTGTTTAGCAATGACGCTGGGATTAATACCAGGTATAGTCTCTCAATCGAGGACAGCTGTTTCAATCTGGTTGGATCTCATCAGCCCGACGTAGAGAGGACTATAACCTGGTAGAGGTGAGAGGCTTAGACAGGGTTCGGGGGATATTGTCACTCCTTAGGGAGAGACCACCATATAGGTGTGT
Organism: Leptodactylus fuscus; assembly: GCF_031893055.1. Classification (NCBI taxonomy): domain Eukaryota; kingdom Metazoa; phylum Chordata; class Amphibia; order Anura; family Leptodactylidae; genus Leptodactylus; species Leptodactylus fuscus. Next base: position 210,381,745 of record NC_134268.1, on the reverse strand, counting down.
GGAGACTTGTTAAGCCTTTAGCACTCCTCTTGCTTCCTTGCAAAGTGGAGTGCTAAAGGCTTAACAAGTCTCCACACACCTATATGGTGGTCTCTCCCTAAGGAGTGACAATATCCCCTGAACCATGGCCATCTAGTAACGCCCACCTACTAATTTATACATTTGCATATTCAGGAGGAATAACAGAGGAACAATACAAAGCAGAGATCTAAGTAGAAATGTTCAAAAATTGCCATTTCATGGAGAACACCGGTATTTATTAAAAGCAGCCATGACAGGAGAGCGGAGAGATCATGTATAGTAGTTTGCGCTCTTGCTATTGTTGTCCGCCACAGGCTGCAGATGACCGTCGCGGCGTCTTTGTCTTACACGCTTCACCCCTTCTGCATCTATTAAATGACTTTCCTGGGTGCTCATTCAGCACATGGCGTTAGTGTTCACAACTAACCTCTGTCTGGTCGGGATAAAGGACAATGCTTAATGAATCAAGGGCAGAGCGTAGCCGCCGTATTGTGCTGTCATAGGTGCGGTGGTTTTTTAAATAGTTTTTTATAGTTTTTTTTCCCTTTTTTTTTTTTTTTATAAAAGGGGCTTTGAAAGAATGCTCAATTGCAGCTGACATTTCTCCTGCTTAATGCCAGTGCTCGCCGAGGAATAATAATGTGATAAACAAAGAACAAATGGAGTTTTTGAACTGCATTTACACACGGTTTAGTGAAATGAGCAGGAAAAAATTAACCCCTTTGCTTCATTTTGGGAAATTATAAGGGGGGTTTAAAGGGTATCCGCTGAAGTTATCACTAGTTTTGGGCACACCTGTTTGCATTGAGCCGGGTTTGGTTACAAATGTTTCCAAAAAATTCCGTTTCTATCAGATCAAAAAAATTTGATGTTCGATTCACTGATCCAGCTCGGAACCATTTGGCCTTCCAAGGTATAAAAATATAAAAAATAACTGGAGGTCAAGAACAGTGTGTAAAAATAGCAAAAAATGTACCCAACTTTCTTAGGCTCTGCTGCAGCATCCTCTGGTGTTCCAGTCATTGGCCATCTTCTTCAGACCCATGTCACAGTTGAGGCTTGGGATTGAACCAGTGGTCACATGGGGAAGGGTGGGCGGGGAATCAACATAATCCCGCTTTGACTCTAAGACAACACTGTAGCATCAAAGTCTGATGGTGTAGGCGCCCAACACGGGACCACTCAGGCCCGTCACAGGTCTCAGTGGTGAGCTTGGGCCTGAAGATGTTGGACGTCCTAGGAAGAAGACCAGAATTCTAGAGTCTGTTGAGGCAAAGACAAGGAAATTGGGTAAACTTTTTCTTAAATTTTTTTATTATTATTTATTTTTACTCATCTTCCCTCCAAAAATTTGGTCCAAAACAAATTTGGCTGCCAAACAAATTTTGGGAAGTTCGCCCATCACTAGTTATCATCATCTATCTACAGGACAGGAGATCATTTACAATGGTGAGTAGATAAGGGTATCTTGTTCCCCGTAGGTTCCAGGTCACACATACACGTTGCGCCATTCATATAGGGCAATGAAGAACCCCCATTCTTAAGATCGTTGGGGATTCCAGTGATAAGACCCTCACTGATCAAGCCGATATCCCCTAATAATATTACATTGACCAGAATATCCAATAAAATGGAGAATGTGGCAAGTTAGAATGATAGTCCTATGGCCGATCCCCAGCCAATCATACGCTGATGACCCCCCCACTATCGAAAATACTACTCAACCGATTATCCGTTGACACAGTTGACCACCGTGGCCAGTCATTTGTTGAGTACCTACTTCCTGTGTGTCGAGAGGGATCGGGAAGCAGAGACCCCCGGGAGTACCTGCTGGAAACTCCTTCCATTTCTTTAATTTCTCATTTTTCCTTTTCGGTAAATTTCACTTATTGTGTCTTAGAAGCTCTTGTAATGAGCGTTATCCCTCAATGATCATAATCCCGCCGAATAATCACAGGATTAAAATCCCGCAGCCTTCCCCGCTTTCCTTCATTATAAGATGCTGTGTGTTCTTTTCATTTCTTTTGTAATATTGCCAATATGAATGTTTTTAAATGCCACTTTTAATAAGATTTTCAGCATGGCGCAGCTTTTTGGGATTTTCGACAAATTTTATTTTACCTGTGTCCCGCTCTCACATGGCCGCGAGCCACACGGTACGTGAATTCCGCAGGAGATCTGAACTACAAACGGCAGCAACGTGATCATATAATATCAAATGAAAGATTTTTATTGAAAATTAATATAATATAAAGTATCGCAACATTTATGCTCCGGTGCCGCACCATTCCAACTTTTTGACTGCCAAACTGTGCCTCATTTACTCGTAATTCACTAAGCAAGTTAACGGACTGTTAACGCATGCGGCTGATTTTGAGGCCACCTCATGAGTTATTAGACCCAGTATGGCATACAATTTTTGTCATAGACCCATTGCCTTCCCATGGGAGAGTCGAATCCGTGAAAGACAATCCTTGTTTCCGATTCTTCAAAAATTTGGGCATGCTCTACTTTTTTACAGAAAATGGGCATCAGTAGTGTGAGTAGACCACTAATGGGCCACTGAATGCTCAGAACCAGGTTACCAGATGTAGACTAAGGCCCATCCATAAGATAGGGAATAACTTTCAGATCAGTGGGGGCGTTCAACCTCTGAAGACCCCACCGATCAGGATACTGTGGGACTTTGGTGCCCCATACCGAATGGAGCCCACGCGTCACTCCATTAACCTAAATGGGAGTGCCAAGGTAGCCAAACTCTGTATTTCCCATTGAAATGAGAGGTGTGCACACTGCCGGACCACCGATTAGTGGTCGGACCCTCATCGATCTTCAAGTAACCAATGACTTCTTTGATGGTGAACCCCTTTAAGTAAATTAATAAGAGATAAAAATTCCCCACCGAAATGGAATGAACAATGGAAACTGAATTTTTATACAATTATTTTTTCAGTTGAGTTTTTTTTGCATAGTCTTTTCACTGTTTTTATATTGTTTTCCCTTGGATGATGTGTAACATAATCTCACAATGCAACGTGTAATATTTAGCAGCTTATAGAACCCACCACCTTCCTGTATTTGAGATATCCAACCATCTGGTATCCGCATCACAGTGTGAATAGAATCTGGTTAAAGGCAAGTTGTTTATTTTTAAACATATAGAAACTTCTCGCTAAGATCACTATATATATCTCGATGTATATGTTGATATTTCCTCCTGATGAGCATATTGTTCATTTTAAGCAATGACTTCTCGTCTTTCATTGATAATGACTTCCATGGTTTCTTCTTGTTTATCTCGCTGGCATATGCTTCAAGTCTCTACAATACATACCATAATACTGTCTGTAAACATTGATGGAGTAGGCTCGAGAAGTATAAATTGTGTAGGAAAATTTTGAGTTCTGGCCAATCATAGCTCTTGGCATAAAGAAATGAAAAACGAAAATGTCCAACTTATACAAGTACAGTCAAATTACAGTAATCGAGCCTACGTGAAGACCAAAAAGACCCAACATTATCAAATATTGTAGTCATTTCCAATTTATTTTTTAATTGTTGAAGAACAGATGACTTTTGTAAATACGTAAAGATATTATTAACCAGATTGACCAGGTCTTTAAATGAAAAAAGTTTGCTTATCCGATCAAGATGAATGAGAAAAAGCTCTAGAGCTTTTTTTTATTCTTTAAAACTAGAAAACCTGGAGGATGACTGACACATAATTCAGTTAAAAAAGATTCAGCATAGCTTGTACTTTCAATGCTTAGTAATCCAGTTGGTCATCCTTAGTGGTCCAGTTGGATATCTCTTCCAGAAAAGTTAGTCAATCATTGACTGAGACCTGAGAACTAGACTTCAAAGGGGAGGATCAGTAGAGGTTCAGATCAGTAAAATACACGTTAGGCTGACTCTTGTCTCACAAAATTGTAAAGATGGTGGCCATCCATGGATCAGTACATATTCATCCTTTTGAATGACAAATTCAGAAAAAGCTCTAGAGCTTTTTTATTCTTTAAAATTAGAAGACCTGGAGGATGAATGATGTACAGGTCTGTTAAAAAAGAGTCAGCATAGCTTGTACTTTCAATGCTTAGTATTGGTCGTCCTTAGTGGTCCAGTTGGATACCGCTTCCAGGCAAGTTAGTCAATCATTGATTGAGACCTTTCACTAGACTTCAAAGGGGAGGATCAGTAGAGGTTCAAAGCAGTAAAATATGCGTTATGCTGACTCTTATCCTGCAAAATTGTAAAGATGGTGGACATCCATGGATCAGTACATACTCATCCTTTTGAATTAAAACTTCAGAAAAAGCTCTAGAGCTTTTTTATTCTTTAAAACAAGAAGGAGGATGACTGACACACAGGGTCTGTTTAAAAAGAGTCAGCATAGCTTGTACTTTCAATGCTTAGTAGTCCAGTTGGTCATCCTTAGTGGTCCAGTTGGATACCTCTTTCAAGACAGTTAGTCAATCATTGACTGAGACCTCCCACTAGACTTCGAAGACTTTGAAGGGGAGGATCAGTAGAGGTTCAGATCAGTAAAATACAAGTTATGCTTAATCATGTCCCACAAAATTGTAAAGATGGCGATCATCCATGGATACTCATCATATTAAATGCCATAATGAGAAAAAGCTCTAGAGCATTTTGCTCTATATCGAATAAAGATCCTGAGAAAAACTAATGTATAGTTTTGTTAAAAAAGATTTGACATAACTTTTCCTTTTTCAATCTAAACCTCTCCTCTTAATATGCAATTGACTGACAGATACTTCTGTATGTGAACTTATACACAGAAGTATGTCAATCATTGAGAAAGAATGTCCACTAGACTCCAATGTATAGAATGAGCAAAGGTTCAGATCAGTAAACTACAAGTAATTCTGAATCTTTCCAAGAAATTAAAAAATGATGTCCCTCCCTGTGTTAGTGCATACTCACCAGATTGAATGACAACATTAGAAATTATAAAGTGATCACATTGAGGGATAGAATCAGAAAAAAGCTCTAGAGCTTTTTTGTTCTATAAGACAAGAAGACTCTAAGGGGGTTCACATGTAGAAATTTGATGCTAATTTGGTGCTGGATTCCATGTATGCGGAGGCTGATTTAGCTGCAGAGGGCTGATGCCATGGATGCCTCTCCCCTCCCCTCTCCATAGACTTCTATGTAAAAAGTAAATCAGACTGATAAGTGGGGAAGGAAACAGATTTCTTTAATAAGACATATTACGAAGTTTTCTATATTGATCTGTACTTTTCATTTATGAAAGGTTGTTTTATAACTGGAGGAACACTTTAAGTGGTTCCAACCCCTTCTATTGTACTGAGCCTTTTTCCTTTCAGACCTTTGAATTCACAACAACAATCACCTTTCCATGTGAATTCAACCCTCTCATCAAGCTGCCACAGCGTAGAACAATTCAGATGTGAACTAAGCCTAATTCTTCTGTTTCTGACTGGGCAGAGCACTCAGCATACACGAGGATTTATATTGTAGATTTCCATTATCCAGAGGACAGCCGCGTCGCCATATGAATTCGCCTTCTCCCAGGGACCGCACATGATGCACATGGGGGCCGCATGTGGCCTGCGGCGTCCAGTTAGGCTTCAGTGTATTCATCTCTCAGCCACTTATGCACGTCCTAAAATCACATCGCAATAGTAGAAATATTACAATGAAAGAGCCAAGATTCTACCTCCGATCTGCAAAGAAAAGGAGCATCGAGAAATTGCATGAGAAGTAATATTATTACTTATGCGCAGTCAGATTGGTAATTACTAAGAAATGTGCAACGCGATTTATTAGAAGCCGGCGGCGCTGTTCCTTGATACCAATATAAAGATTATGTACATGGCGGTAAAATATAAATAAAAAGCTAATAATAAAAACACAATCTAAATAAGTATAGGATGAATTCCCATGGGGGACGGTAGATTGACCATATCATTGATCGCGTGTGATCTCATAAGCGTAAAAAGCTCCAGGCAGAGGAAAAGAATATTGGAAAGCGAAATATGAAGTTGTGATTATTAACAAATGTATGAAAGTATCGACCTTCAGATCCTCCATGCTGTAGACAACATGGGCCGCTCCTTACACCCTTACCTTTTAAGGGAAATGTCAACGTCTACGGGTCCAAAAAATAGCCAGACCACAATGATTCCAAGAAGAGAAATTATCAGGTATGAATTATCCTTGTCGCCCCCTTAGTAAAACATCCATGATCTCTATATTTGTATAACCTGATAAGAAACCCAGAGTTAAAGGGGTTTCCCATGAAAATAACCATATTGAAACTTGTAAACAATTATTACAAAGTTTTTGCAAAAATTAATAACGAAAAATTTTGCTGAATTTTAAAGATTTCCTCTAACCATCTCAGTGGTGAAATATTTTGTCTTGATCGGCTTCCAATGGATATGACCGTCAATGAAGGAACTTTCTATGTTGTGGGACTTGTCAGAAACCCAGCCATGATGTCCTTATTGTTGTGGTCAGGTTATCTTCTCATACATGTAGTGTCCTCCTGATAACCAGCCATGATGTCCTTATTGTGGTCGGGTTATCTTCTCATACATGTAATGTCCTCCTGATAACCAGCCATGATGTCCTTATTGTGGTCAGGTTATCTTCTCATACATGTAGTGTCCTCCTGATAACCAGCCATGATGTCCTTATTGTGGTCAGGTTATCTTCTCATACATGTAGTGTCCTCCTGATAACCAGCCATGATGTCCTTATTGTGGTCGGGTTATCTTCTCATACATGTAGTGTCCTCCTGATAACCAGCCATGATGTCCTAATTGTGGTCAGGTTATCTTCTCATACATGTAATGTCCTCCTGATAACCATCCATGATGTCCTTATTGTGGTCGGGTTGTCTTCTCATACATGTAGTGTCCGCCTGATAACCAGCCATGATGTCCTTATTGTGGTCAGGTTATCTTCTCATACATGTAGTGTCCTCCTGATAAAACCAGCCATGATGTCCTTATTGTGGTCGGATTATCTTCTCATACATGTAGTGTCTTCCTGATATCCAGCCATGATGTCCTTGTTGTGATCAGGTTATCTTCTCATACATGTAGTGTCCTCCTGATAACCAGCCATGATGTCCTTATTGTGGTCAGGTTATCTTCTCATACATGTAGTGTCTTCCTGATATCCAGCCACGATGTCCTTGTTGTGATCAGGTTATCTTCTCATACATGTAGTGTCCTCCTGATAACCAGCCATGATGTCCTTATTGTGGTCGGGTTATCTTCTCATACATGTAGTGTCCTCCTGATAACCATCCATAATGTCCTTATTGTGGTCAGGTTATCTTCTCATACATGTAGTGTCCTCCTCATAACCAGCCATGATGTCCTTATTGTGGTAGGGTTATCTTCTCATACATGTAGTGTCCTCCTGATAACCAGCCATGATGTCCTTATTATGGTCAGGTTATCTTCTCATACATGTAGTGTCCTCCTGATAACCAGCCATGATGTCCTTATTGTGGTCAGGTTATCTTCTCATACATGTAGTGTCCTCCTGATAACCAGCTATGATGTCCTTATTGTGGTCAGGTTATCTTCTCATACATGTAGTGTCCTCCTGATAACCAGCCATGATGTCCTTATTGTGGTCAGGTTATCTTCTCATATATGTAGTGTCCTCCTGATAACCAGCCATGATGGCCTTATTGTGGTCAGGTTATCCTCTCATACATGTAGTGTCCTCCTGATAACCAGCCATGATGTCCTTATTGTGGTCAGGTTATCTTCTCATACATGTAGTGTCCTCCTGATAACCAGCCATGATGTTCTTATTGTGGTCAGGTTATCTTCTCATACATGTAGTGTCCTCCTGATAACCAGCCATGATGTCCTTATTGTGGTCAGGTTATCTTCTCATACATGTAGTGTCCGCCTGATAACCAGCCATGATGTCCTTATTGTGGTCAGGTTATCTTCTCATACATGTAGTGTCCTCCTGATAAAACCAGCCATGATGTCCTTATTGTGGTCAGATTATCTTCTCATACATGTAGTGTCCGCCTGATAACCAGCCATGATGTCCTTATTGTGGTCAGGTTATCTTCTCATACATGTAGTGTCCTCCTGATAAAACCAGCCATGATGTCCTTATTGTGGTCGGATTATCTTCTCATACATGTAGTGTCTTCCTGATATCCAGCCATGATGTCCTTGTTGTGATCAGGTTATCTTCTCATACATGTAGTGTCCTCCTGATAACCAGCCATGATGTCCTTATTGTGGTCAGGTTATCTTCTCATACATGTAGTGTCCTCCTGATAACCAGCCATGATGTCCTTATTATGGTCAGGTTATCTTCTCATACATGTAGTGTCCTCCTGATAACCAGCCATGATGTCCTTATTGTGGTCAGGTTATCTTCTCATACATGTAGTGTCCTCCTGATAACCAGCTATGATGTCCTTATTGTGGTCAGGTTATCTTCTCATACATGTAGTGTCCTCCTGATAACCAGCCATGATGTCCTTATTGTGGTCAGGTTATCTTCTCATATATGTAGTGTCCTCCTGATAACCAGCCATGATGGCCTTATTGTGGTCAGGTTATCCTCTCATACATGTAGTGTCCTCCTGATAACCAGCCATGATGTCCTTATTGTGGTCAGGTTATCTTCTCATACATGTAGTGTCCTCCTTATAACCAGCCATGATGTCCTTATTGTGGTCAGGTTATCTTCTCACACATGTAGTGTCCTCCTGATAACCAGCCATGATGTCCTTATTGTGGTCAGGTTATCTTCTCATACATGTAGTGTCCGCCTGATAACCAGCCATGATGTCCTTATTGTGGTCAGGTTATCTTCTCATACATGTAGTGTCCTCCTGATAAAACCAGCCATGATGTCCTTATTGTGGTCAGATTATCTTCTCATACATGTAGTGTCCGCCTGATAACCAGCCATGATGTCCTTATTGTGGTCAGGTTATCTTCTCATACATGTAGTGTCCTCCTGATAAAACCAGCCATGATGTCCTTATTGTGGTCGGATTATCTTCTCATACATGTAGTGTCTTCCTGATATCCAGCCATGATGTCCTTGTTGTGATCAGGTTATCTTCTCATACATGTAGTGTCCTCCTGATAACCAGCCATGATGTCCTTATTGTGGTCAGGTTATCTTCTCATACATGTAGTGTCTTCCTGATATCCAGCCACGATGTCCTTGTTGTGATCAGGTTATCTTCTCATACATGTAGTGTCCTCCTGATAACCATCCATGATGTCCTTATTGTGGTCAGGTTATCTTCTCATACATGTAGTGTCCTCCTCATAACCAGCCATGATGTCCTTATTGTGGTAAGGTTATCTTCTCATACATGTAATGTCCTCCTGATAACCAGCCATGATGTCCTTATTATGGTCAGGTTATCTTCTCATACATGTAGTGTCCTCCTGATAACCAGCCATGATGTCCTTATTGTGGTCAGGTTATCTTCTCATACATTTAGTGTCCTCCTGATAACCAGCTATGATGTCCTTATTGTGGTCAGGTTATCTTCTCATACATGTAGTGTCCTCCTGATAACCAGCCATGATGTCCTTATTGTGGTCAGGTTATCTTCTCATATATGTAGTGTCCTCCTGATAACCAGCCATGATGTCCTTATTGTGGTCAGGTTATCTTCTCATACATGTAGTGTCCTCCTGATAACCATCCATGATGTCCTTATTGTGGTCGGGTTGTCTTCTCATAAATGTAGTGTCCTCCTGATAACCAGCCATGATGTCCTTATTGTGGTCAGGTTATCTTCTCATACATGTAGTGTCCTCCTGATAAAACCAGCCATGATGTCCTTATTGTGGTCGGATTATCTTCTCATACATGTAGTGTCTTCCTGATATCCAGCCATGATGTCCTTGTTGTGATCAGGTTATCTTCTCATACATGTAGTGTCCTCCTGATAACCAGCCATGATGTCCTTATTGTGGTCAGGTTATCTTCTCATACATGTAGTGTCTTCCTGATATCCAGCCATGATGTCCTTGTTGTGATCAGGTTATCTTCTCATACATGTAGTGTCCTCCTGATAACCAGCCATGATGTCCTTATTATGGTCAGGTTATCTTCTCATACATGTAGTGTCCTCCTGATAACCAGCCACGATGTCCTTATTGTGGTCAGGTTATCTTCTCATACATGTAGTGTCCTCCTGATAACCAGCTATGATGTCCTTATTGTGGTCAGGTTATCTTCTCATACATGTAGTGTCCTCCTGATAACCAGCCATGATGTCCTTATTGTGGTCAGGTTATCTTCTCATATATGTAGTGTCCTCCTGATAACCAGCCATGATGGCCTTATTGTGGTCAGGTTATCCTCTCATACATGTAGTGTCCTCCTGATAACCAGCCATGATGTCCTTATTGTGGTCAGGTTATCTTCTCATACATGTAGTGTCCTCCTGATAACCAGCCATGATGTCCTTATTGTGGTCAGGTTATCTTCTCATACATGTAGTGTCCGCCTGATAACCAGCCATGATGTCCTTATTGTGGTCAGGTTATCTTCTCATACATGTAGTGTCCTCCTGATAAAACCAGCCATGATGTCCTTATTGTGGTCAGATTATCTTCTCATACATGTAGTGTCCGCCTGATAACCAGCCATGATGTCCTTATTGTGGTCAGGTTATCTTCTCATACATGTAGTGTCCTCCTGATAAAACCAGCCATGATGTCCTTATTGTGGTCGGATTATCTTCTCATACATGTAGTGTCTTCCTGATATCCAGCCATGATGTCCTTGTTGTGATCAGGTTATCTTCTCATACATGTAGTGTCCTCCTGATAACCAGCCATGATGTCCTTATTGTGGTCAGGTTATCTTCTCATACATGTAGTGTCTTCCTGATATCCAGCCACGATGTCCTTGTTGTGATCAGGTTATCTTCTCATACATGTAGTGTCCTCCTGATAACCATCCATGATGTCCTTATTGTGGTCAGGTTATCTTCTCATACATGTAGTGTCCTCCTCATAACCAGCCATGATGTCCTTATTGTGGTAAGGTTATCTTCTCATACATGTAGTGTCCTCCTGATAACCAGCCATGATGTCCTTATTATGGTCAGGTTATCTTCTCATACATGTAGTGTCCTCCTGATAACCAGCCATGATGTCCTTATTGTGGTCAGGTTATCTTCTCATACATGTAGTGTCCTCCTGATAACCAGCTATGATGTCCTTATTGTGGTCAGGTTATCTTCTCATACATGTAGTGTCCTCCTGATAACCAGCCATGATGTCCTTATTGTGGTCAGGTTATCTTCTCATATATGTAGTGTCCTCCTGATAACCAGCCATGATGGCCTTATTGTGGTCAGGTTATCCTCTCATACATGTAGTGTCCTCCTGATAACCAGCCATGATGTCCTTATTGTGGTCAGGTTATCTTCTCATACATGTAGTGTCCTCCTGATAACCAGCCATGATGTTCTTATTGTGGTCAGGTTATCTTCTCATACATGTAGTGTCCTCCTGATAACCAGCCATGATGTCCTTATTGTGGTCAGGTTATCTTCTCATACATGTAGTGTCCGCCTGATAACCAGCCATGATGTCCTTATTGTGGTCAGGTTATCTTCTCATACATGTAGTGTCCTCCTGATAAAACCAGCCATGATGTCCTTATTGTGGTCAGATTATCTTCTCATACATGTAGTGTCCGCCTGATAACCAGCCATGATGTCCTTATTGTGGTCAGGTTATCTTCTCATACATGTAGTGTCCTCCTGATAAAACCAGCCATGATGTCCTTATTGTGGTCGGATTATCTTCTCATACATGTAGTGTCTTCCTGATATCCAGCCATGATGTCCTTGTTGTGATCAGGTTATCTTCTCATACATGTAGTGTCCTCCTGATAACCAGCCATGATGTCCTTATTGTGGTCAGGTTATCTTCTCATACATGTAGTGTCCTCCTGATAACCAGCCATGATGTCCTTATTATGGTCAGGTTATCTTCTCATACATGTAGTGTCCTCCTGATAACCAGCCATGATGTCCTTATTGTGGTCAGGTTATCTTCTCATACATGTAGTGTCCTCCTGATAACCAGCTATGATGTCCTTATTGTGGTCAGGTTATCTTCTCATACATGTAGTGTCCTCCTGATAACCAGCCATGATGTCCTTATTGTGGTCAGGTTATCTTCTCATATATGTAGTGTCCTCCTGATAACCAGCCATGATGGCCTTATTGTGGTCAGGTTATCCTCTCATACATGTAGTGTCCTCCTGATAACCAGCCATGATGTCCTTATTGTGGTCAGGTTATCTTCTCATACATGTAGTGTCCTCCTTATAACCAGCCATGATGTCCTTATTGTGGTCAGGTTATCTTCTCACACATGTAGTGTCCTCCTGATAACCAGCCATGATGTCCTTATTGTGGTCAGGTTATCTTCTCATACATGTAGTGTCCGCCTGATAACCAGCCATGATGTCCTTATTGTGGTCAGGTTATCTTCTCATACATGTAGTGTCCTCCTGATAAAACCAGCCATGATGTCCTTATTGTGGTCAGATTATCTTCTCATACATGTAGTGTCCGCCTGATAACCAGCCATGATGTCCTTATTGTGGTCAGGTTATCTTCTCATACATGTAGTGTCCTCCTGATAAAACCAGCCATGATGTCCTTATTGTGGTCGGATTATCTTCTCATACATGTAGTGTCTTCCTGATATCCAGCCATGATGTCCTTGTTGTGATCAGGTTATCTTCTCATACATGTAGTGTCCTCCTGATAACCAGCCATGATGTCCTTATTGTGGTCAGGTTATCTTCTCATACATGTAGTGTCTTCCTGATATCCAGCCACGATGTCCTTGTTGTGATCAGGTTATCTTCTCATACATGTAGTGTCCTCCTGATAACCATCCATGATGTCCTTATTGTGGTCAGGTTATCTTCTCATACATGTAGTGTCCTCCTCATAACCAGCCATGATGTCCTTATTGTGGTAAGGTTATCTTCTCATACATGTAATGTCCTCCTGATAACCAGCCATGATGTCCTTATTATGGTCAGGTTATCTTCTCATACATGTAGTGTCCTCCTGATAACCAGCCATGATGTCCTTATTGTGGTCAGGTTATCTTCTCATACATTTAGTGTCCTCCTGATAACCAGCTATGATGTCCTTATTGTGGTCAGGTTATCTTCTCATACATGTAGTGTCCTCCTGATAACCAGCCATGATGTCCTTATTGTGGTCAGGTTATCTTCTCATATATGTAGTGTCCTCCTGATAACCAGCCATGATGTCCTTATTGTGGTCAGGTTATCTTCTCATACATGTAGTGTCCTCCTGATAACCATCCATGATGTCCTTATTGTGGTCGGGTTGTCTTCTCATAAATGTAGTGTCCTCCTGATAACCAGCCATGATGTCCTTATTGTGGTCAGGTTATCTTCTCATACATGTAGTGTCCTCCTGATAAAACCAGCCATGATGTCCTTATTGTGGTCGGATTATCTTCTCATACATGTAGTGTCTTCCTGATATCCAGCCATGATGTCCTTGTTGTGATCAGGTTATCTTCTCATACATGTAGTGTCCTCCTGATAACCAGCCATGATGTCCTTATTGTGGTCAGGTTATCTTCTCATACATGTAGTGTCTTCCTGATATCCAGCCATGATGTCCTTGTTGTGATCAGGTTATCTTCTCATACATGTAGTGTCCTCCTGATAACCAGCCATGATGTCCTTATTATGGTCAGGTTATCTTCTCATACATGTAGTGTCCTCCTGATAACCAGCCACGATGTCCTTATTGTGGTCAGGTTATCTTCTCATACATGTAGTGTCCTCCTGATAACCAGCTATGATGTCCTTATTGTGGTCAGGTTATCTTCTCATACATGTAGTGTCCTCCTGATAACCAGCCATGATGTCCTTATTGTGGTCAGGTTATCTTCTCATATATGTAGTGTCCTCCTGATAACCAGCCATGATGGCCTTATTGTGGTCAGGTTATCCTCTCATACATGTAGTGTCCTCCTGATAACCAGCCATGATGTCCTTATTGTGGTCAGGTTATCTTCTCATACATGTAGTGTCCTCCTGATAACCAGCCATGATGTTCTTATTGTGGTCAGGTTATCTTCTCATACATGTAGTGTCCTCCTGATAACCAGCCATGATGTCCTTATTGTGGTCAGGTTATCTTCTCATACATGTAGTGTCCGCCTGATAACCAGCCATGATGTCCTTATTGTGGTCAGGTTATCTTCTCATACATGTAGTGTCCTCCTGATAAAACCAGCCATGATGTCCTTATTGTGGTCAGATTATCTTCTCATACATGTAGTGTCCGCCTGATAACCAGCCATGATGTCCTTATTGTGGTCAGGTTATCTTCTCATACATGTAGTGTCCTCCTGATAAAACCAGCCATGATGTCCTTATTGTGGTCGGATTATCTTCTCATACATGTAGTGTCTTCCTGATATCCAGCCATGATGTCCTTGTTGTGATCAGGTTATCTTCTCATACATGTAGTGTCCTCCTGATAACCAGCCATGATGTCCTTATTGTGGTCAGGTTATCTTCTCATACATGTAGTGTCTTCCTGATATCCAGCCACGATGTCCTTGTTGTGATCAGGTTATCTTCTCATACATGTAGTGTCCTCCTGATAACCATCCATGATGTCCTTATTGTGGTCAGGTTATCTTCTCATACATGTAGTGTCCTCCTCATAACCAGCCATGATGTCCTTATTGTGGTAAGGTTATCTTCTCATACATGTAGTGTCCTCCTGATAACCAGCCATGATGTCCTTATTATGGTCAGGTTATCTTCTCATACATGTAGTGTCCTCCTGATAACCAGCCATGATGTCCTTATTATGGTCAGGTTATCTTCTCATACATGTAGTGTCCTCCTGATAACCAGCCATGATGTCCTTATTGTGGTCAGGTTATCTTCTCATACATGTAGTGTCCTCCTGATAACCAGCCATGATGTCCTTATTGTGGTCAGGTTATCTTCTCATATATGTAGTGTCCTCCTGATAACCAGCCATGATGTCCTTATTGTGGTCAGGTTATCTTCTCATATATGTAGTGTCCTCCTGATAACCAGCCATGATGGCCTTATTGTGGTCAGGTTATCCTCTCATACATGTAGTGTCCTCCTGATAACCAGCCATGATGTCCTTATTGTGGTCAGGTTATCTTCTCATACATGTAGTGTCCGCCTGATAACCAGCCATGATGTCCTTATTGTGGTCAGGTTATCTTCTCATACATGTAGTGTCCTCCTGATAAAACCAGCCATGATGTCCTTATTGTGGTCAGATTATCTTCTCATACATGTAGTGTCCGCCTGATAACCAGCCATGATGTCCTTATTGTGGTCAGGTTATCTTCTCATACATGTAGTGTCCTCCTGATAAAACCAGCCATGATGTCCTTATTGTGGTCGGATTATCTTCTCATACATGTAGTGTCTTCCTGATATCCAGCCATGTTGTCCTTGTTGTGATCAGGTTATCTTCTCATACATGTAGTGTCCTCCTGATAACCAGCCATGATGTCCTTATTGTGGTCAGGTTATCTTCTCATACATGTAGTGTCTTCCTGATATCCAGCCACGATGTCCTTGTTGTGATCAGGTTATCTTCTCATACATGTAGTGTCCTCCTGATAACCATCCATGATGTCCTTATTGTGGTCAGGTTATCTTCTCATACATGTAGTGTCCTCCTCATAACCAGCCATGATGTCCTTATTGTGGTAAGGTTATCTTCTCATACATGTAGTGTCCTCCTGATAACCAGCCATGATGTCCTTATTATGGTCAGGTTATCTTCTCATACATGTAGTGTCCTCCTGATAACCAGCCATGATGTCCTTATTGTGGTCAGGTTATCTTCTCATACATTTAGTGTCCTCCTGATAACCAGCTATGATGTCCTTATTGTGGTCAGGTTATCTTCTCATACATGTAGTGTCCTCCTGATAACCAGCCATGATGTCCTTATTGTGGTCAGGTTATCTTCTCATATATGTAGTGTCCTCCTGATAACCAGCCATGATGTCCTTATTGGGGTCAGGTTATCTTCTCATACATGTAGTGTCCTCCTGATAACCATCCATGATGTCCTTATTGTGGTCGGGTTGTCTTCTCATACATGTAGTGTCCTCCTGATAACCAGCCATGATGTCCTTATTGTGGTCAGGTTATCTTCTCATACATGTAGTGTCCTCCTGATAAAACCAGCCATGATGTCCTTATTGTGGTCGGATTATCTTCTCATACATGTAGTGTCTTCCTGATATCCAGCCATGATGTCCTTGTTGTGATCAGGTTATCTTCTCATATATGTAGTGTCCTCCTGATAACCAGCCATGATGTCCTTATTGTGGTCAGGTTATCTTCTCATACATGTAGTGTCTTCCTGATATCCAGCCATGATGTCCTTGTTGTGATCAGGTTATCTTCTCATACATGTAGTGTCCTCCTGATAACCATCCATGATGTCCTTATTGTGGTCAGGTTATCTTCTCATACATGTAGTGTCCTCCTCATAACCAGCCATGATGTCCTTATTGTGGTAGGGTTATCTTCTCATACATGTAGTGTCCTCCTGATAACCAGCCATGATGTCCTTATTATGGTCAGGTTATCTTCTCATACATGTAGTGTCCTCCTGATAACCAGCCATGATGTCCTTATTGTGGTCAGGTTATCTTCTCATACATGTAGTGTCCTCCTGATAACCAGCCATGATGTCCTTATTGTGGTCAGGTTATCTTCTCATACATGTAGTGTCCTCCTGATAAAAATAAAAACAGAATTTTCACATTTTGCAGATAATAGCAATTGAAATTCAATATGTTTCATCCAGAAGAGGTCATATTCTAGTACAGTATATTGAATGGGATGATGTATGTTTCCTTTTCTTAATAGAGGATATATTTCAAGACTTCTTCCAAAAAAGCAGACCCCCGAGTATTATTCTTCAACTTTTAGTATCACTTATCTGATTTCTGAGCCAAAAATGCAATTAATTGTTTGAAAAGAAACAAACACTTTACACAGAAAAGACAAGAACTCTACAAACCGTGGAGAGTAACAAAATAATTTGGGGCAGCGCCAGAACATGTGGATGAGTTAAAACATTGAGGTCAAGTAGCTTCATTTTTAAGCTCGCAGTTAGGTAATAATTCTGGAGTTTAAAGGGGTTCTCACATCTCAGGATTTCAGCTTCCCTCCTGTCTCCTCTCCCATCCACTTCCTGGTTTTTAGCTCATTCCAGCTCTGAGCTCCTGCTTGTTGTAAAGTGCACAGTTTAACAGAAGTTGCTCAAGAATCTAATCTAGTTCTTATCAGGACTCAAATACTGAAAGTTATATGGGGAAATAGAGGTAGAGAGCAGGGACTTAATCGTCATTCTATCCTGAGAGCAGGTCTATAACCTAGGCAACTAGCTCAAAACACTGAGAAGAGAGATAAAGCTGTATCTGACCAACACAGCAAGACAGATAAACTTTGATAAAGCTTGATCTAGAAGTCTGACTATTATCCTTGAGATGGAAATATCGCTTTACGGCTATGTTCCAGATTATAATTGTAGCATTCAAGGCTATGTTCCAATGTATAATTGGAACATAGACTATAATGCTAATTTCTAGAGAATAATTCTAGAGCATAAAATTATGTTCCGGAGTAAAGTGTTAGAAAATAAGGCTATGTTCTAGAGCATAATACTGGCATATAAGATTATTTTCTAGAGTATAATGATACTGAAGAGTATCAGGGTATGTTCTGAATCTAGAGTATAATTAGAGCATGTAAGATTAGGTTCCATAATATAATGCTAAAGTGTAAGGCTGTATTCACACAGAGTAACGCCAGGCGTTTTTTGTGTGTTTTTTGCACATAGCGCCACGTTTACGCCGCGTAGCGCCGCGTTAACGCCGCATATACGCCGCGTTAACGCCGCGCTATTTAGCGGTGGCGTTGCCCGGCGTTAACGCGGCGCTACGCGGCGTAAACGCGGCGCTATGTGCAAAAAACACACAAAAAACGCCTGGCGTTACTCTGTGTGAATACAGCCTAAGGCTGTTTTCTAGAGAGTAAATCTAGAGCAGAAGGATTGTTTTTTTTTTTTTGTTTTGTTTTTTTGTTTTTTTTTTTAAAAAAGGTATAATTAGAGAGAATAACACTATATCCTAAAGTTGTATATACTAAAGTATAATTCTGTTGTATAAGGCTATGTCCTAGTGTATAATTCTGGAGTATAGGAGATGTTTTATAGAGTATAATTCTGAAGTATAAGGCTATGTTCTAGAGCATACTTGTGGGTTATGAGGCTACATTCTAGAGTATACTTATAGTGTATAAGGCTATATTCTAGAGTATACTTATGGAGTATAAGGCTATATTCTAGAATATACTTATGGAGTATAAGGCTATATTCTAGAGTATACTTGTGGAGTATAAGGCTATATTCTAGAGTATACTAGTGGAGTATAAGGCTATATTCTAGAGTATACTTGTGGAGTATAAGGCTATGTTCTAGAATATAATTCTGGCTTATAAGGATATGGTCACATGTCATACCTGAACATACCTAGGATGCTCAAGGAACTTCCAAGAGGGAGAGTAAAGCCTTACAGATTACCCAAGTCTAGACAGTAGATCTCAGGGCGCAGTATACTGTACATTGTATGTAGTACCTTATATATGTCATGACTCAGGTTATATGGGTTATATCTGTAATACAGAGCACAGAGTGTTTGTCAGTGACCACGAGTCGTACATTCCTATGATGAGCAGATTTTGCAGATGTTGAACACCCTGCATTGTCCGTATTGACCTCATTGTGGGAAAAATGTGCAGAGAAGTGGTGTGGGGGATAAGATATTTGGCATCTAAAAACTGAACTGGAGTCAATGCAGCTGCAAGACCGTATATAATGTGATGGAAAGAGCAGATAATACAGCAGAGCTGATACTGATAACAAGTATCTATCTACTGTATCTATCTATCTATCTATCTATCTATCTATCTATTATCTATCTATCTCCTATCTATCTATCTATCTATCTATCTATCTATCTATCTATCTCCTATCTATCTATCTATCTATCTATCTTTCTATCTATCTATCTCCTATCTATCTATCTCCTATCTATCTATCTATCTATCTATCTATCTATCTATCTCCTATCTATCTATCTATCTATCTATCTATCTATCTATCTATCTCCTATCTATCTATCTATCTATCTATCTATCTCCTATCTATCTATCTATCTATCTATCTATCTATCTATCTATCTTTCTATTATCTATCTATCTCCTATCTATCTATCTATCTATCTATCTATCTATCTATCTATCTATCTCCTATCTATCTATCTATCTATCTATCTATCTATCTATCTCCTATCTATCTATCTCCTATCTATCTATCTATCTATCTATCTATCTATCTCCTATCTATCTATCTATCTATCTATCTATCTCCTATCTATCTATCTATCTATCTATCTATCTATCTATCTATCTATCTATCTATCTATCTTTCTATTATCTATCTATCTCCTATCTATCTATCTATCTCCTATCTATCTATCTATCTATCTATCTATCTATCTATCTATCTCCTATCTATCTATCTATCTCCTATCTATCTATCTATCTATCTATCTCCTATCTATCTATCTATCTATCTATCTATCTATCTATCTATCTATCTATGTATCTCCTATCTATCTCCTATCTATCTATCTATCTATCTATCTATCTATCTATCTATCTATCTCCTATCTATCTATCTATCTATCTATCTATCTATCTATCTATCTATCTCCTATCTATCTATGTATCTCCTATCTATCTCCTATCTATCTATCTATCTATCTATCTATCTATCTATCTATCTATCTATCTATCTATCTATCTATCTATCTCTCTACCCTTCCAGTATGGTCACACACTATGAGGGTTATGGTGGACACCACCTACAAGTTGTCTTTCTGAACAATCCCTGCACCTCTCTTTGTGTTTTTTGTGTAGATCAGACAAAGGTCTCTTGTTTTCTCCTTGGCCCGGCGTTCCCGTTCCCTCCATTGCCAGTGGCATTGATCCTTGGACAGATTTTTGGCACAGGCGGGTGTTAGTAGTGAGCGCAGATGTTTATGGTATATATAAAGCGACCTGGAAAATGGGAATCTCCTGACAGCTGCGATCCGGAATACATCTTAGGCTGTGACTTGAACTTGACATTTTCGCATGATAGGAATGGTTAATTCAGTAATGAGGATCGGATTTATTAAAGATATTCTGTGGAGAATTCAATCATTTAGACCCAGCTGGGGATTGTCAAATTGCTTCAGCGGTCTGTGCCAAGGAGCTGGTACCGCCATACCATGGACGCGGAAGGAGAACTAAGAATTCATAGGATTCCTGCCTCAATTGTTTTTGTTTTAACCCTGTGTTGCCAGAACATTAGTGTGCTGATAATATCTGCTTATAACAATGATGTTCTCTCACCGTACCCTGGTACCACGTCATGCCAATGTACAATATCTAAATAATACTACCATACGCTGCGCCACGCAGTTCCACTATCAAACAACAGGAGATGGCATAGACTGTTATTTAAGAATATACTAGTCATTAGGAACACTTTGGTTAAAAATAAAGCCCTTGGCAACTAGTAACGTCACCCCCAACACTCACCAAATGTAAAGGTGCTTGTATAAAATAATACTGCCATACAATGCCTAATACCATGCAATATCCTCATAATACATATATTACCATTCCATGCTGCCATTCAATGCGCAAATAAGGCTGCCATTATTTGTATAAATATTACCATCGTACGCTGTCAAAATAATACTCCTATGTTGTGACACATACAAAAATACCGCCAGACAGGTCTGCAAAGAGCAGGAAGTTGCAAAGGTTGTGCTTCATAAATAAAGTCTTATATTTTCCATGTAATGCTATTATTCAACGCCCAAATAAAACTGTTATTCTTTGTACAGATATTACCACCATACAGTGTCTAAATAATACTCGTACATTATGTCACATAATACCACCATATAGAGCTGTGATGAGCAGGAGGTTGCATAGACTGTGTTCCATAAAAGTTAGAACCAATTTTATGAAACACAGGGCCTCAGACAACTAGCAAAGTCACCATCCTCCACATTTATCATTTGAAGAGGTGCATATATAAAATAATACTGCCATAAAATGATGATATAGTACCACATAGTGGCCTCATAACACATAGATTTCCCAAACAATACTGCCATTCATTGCCCAAGGAAGAGTACCATTCTTTATACAAATATTACCACCATACATACCTAAAAAATACTCCAATATACTCCAAAATACTCCACTATAGTGCTAGTGCCACATAATACCACCTATAGATCTGTGAAGAACGGGGGATGGCATAGACTGTGCTCCATAAATGAAGTCAGGATCAGTTTTATGAAATATGACAACTAGTAAAGTCCCTCTCCCCCATAGTTGCCTTTTGACGTGGCACATATAAAAAAAAAAAAAATACTGTCATACAATCCTATTAATATTATAAATGCGAAAGTTTGTGAGTTTGTGTGTTTGGATGTTTGGATGTTCGGATGTTTGTTCCTCAATCATGGAAAAACCGCTCCACCGATTCGGCTGAAATTTTCCACAAACATAGTTAATACACCCGATTAAACAATAGGCTACTTTTTGTCACAATAGCGCACATACGTTTGTGCCAGGACCCCCACAAAACCCAAACTCACACCACCATCTCTGCAATCTCACACACTTTGGACCATAGCAAGCCACAAAATTCCTATTGCCCTCTGCAGCCTCGCCCCTAACCCCACACAATCACATATACATAGACTTTACCACTTTGCCCCTCACCTTACCGATACTCCAGGAGGTTCTCTTTAACCCTCCAGAGCAGCCATGTTTGCCGACCCCCACCGCTCTGACAATCCACGACACCGCCCACCCATGCCAATACCCCTAGGAGGTCTAATAAATGCAAAAAAAAAAGTTTAAAAAAAGTAAAAAAAAATATAAAAAAAATAAATAAAAAGGATTAAAAATTCAAATCACCCCCCTTTCCCTAGAACACATATAAAAGTAGTTAAAAACTGTGAAACACATGCATGTTAGGTATCCCCACGTCCGAAATCGCCCGCTCTACAAAGCTACACAAATATTTTTCCTGTTCGGTAAACGCCGTAGCGGGAAAAATGGTCAAAAGTGCCAAACCGCCATTTTTTCACTGTTTTGATTCTGATAAAAATTTGAATAAAAAGTGATCAAAGCAATAACATTTCCCAAAAATGGTAGAACTACAAAGTACACACGGTCCTGCAAAAAAAGACGCCCTATACATCCCCATACACACACGTATAAAAAAGTTACGGCTGTTGGAATATGGCGACTTTTCAAAAAATATTTTTTTAACACAGTTTTGGATTTTTTTTAAGGGGTCAAAATGTAAATAAAACCATATAAATTTGGTCTCCCCGGCATCGTAACGAAACACAGAATACAGGGGACAGGTCATTTTGGTTGCACAGTGAACGCCGTAAAACCAAAGCCCGTAAGAAAGTCGCAGAAATGCATTTTTTCTTGAAATCCACCCCATTCTGAATTTTTTCCCTGCTTCCCAGTACATTATATAGAATAAATAATGGTGGCATCAGGAAGAAAAATTTGTCCCAGGAAAAATTAAGACCTCATATGGCTCTGGGAGCGGAGAAATAAAAAAGTTATGGGGTTTAGAAGGAGGGGAGTCAAAAACGAAAATAAAAAAATGCCATCGGCGGGAAAGGGTTAACTTCAAATACTTCTGTCCCAAAGTCACTATGTAAAGTTTCTCACAACACCGTATATATAGCAGCTCAAATACAAAGTAACTTCAACACAAAAGTCTCACGTATTCTCTGAATTATAGCAAAAACAAGATACAAACTTACATTTCATATCCCATACCATATACACAGTACGAAAACCTTACCCGTGCCTGTATATACCCACTGCTACAATCACCGCAGACGAAGTCGCGGGTACCAGCTAGAATAAAAGCCTAAATAAAACCGTACCGGTGCCTTCATAGTACATATATTTATGACCTAATCCTCCATTCCATGCCCAAATAACTATCATTCTTTCTACAAATGTTAACAAATGTTTACACCTAAATAATACCCCCCTATTGTGCCACATAATACCGCCATATAGCTCTACAAAGATTCTCTGAAAACAGGTTCCCTGGTTTGCCATCCCCTTAAAGCTAACCATAATAATACTGTATGCAATATATTATAATTCCAGATTTAATGACTAACAGTCTCGATTGTTATTGCCGGTAAGATTAGAGCGGTAATAAATTTAGCATGAAGGTATTACGGAATTAAAATGAACTTAGGAAAGTCTTGGCTGGAACATATTAGGGGCGATCTCATTAACCTTTGATTAGGGGAATCTAACACTCAATCAATTATTAAATGCCAGCGAAGTCAATAATTCTGGATGAAATCCCTTCCTGTTATGATAATTCTATAGCACCAATTCATACATGAACGGACTCGGATTTTGCTAAGGGCAAGACTCTGGTGTCAATCTGACAGCAACGATTTGCTCAGATAAAATGAATTTCAGTGATTTAGGTTAATATCTATTATGGAAGCCAAAGATGATGGGAAAAAGCAAACTTTGCCTTAATAAATATGCAGTGAGCAAGGAGAAGCCTCCATAATAGGATTATGTGATGATGCCCTATTATCTACCGTAGGGATCGCCAATCGGTGGCCCTCCAACTATGGCCAGACTACAACTCTCAGCCTGATGCCCTGACCTTAACGGAAGAGTCACAGCTAGTAAAAGTCTATTGGTCATGAGGCTTTCCAAATAGGTCATAAAAATTGGTGCAATATATTAAATAAGATATGAAGGAGGGAGTGGAGGGAGATGCGGCTGCAGATTTTACTGTTGCATTAAACTGGGGCCTGGCTCCATCTCGACCTGTAAATCCCAAACCTTCCTTTCCCCATTCGTAGGCCTGAGGGTTGGGTAGGGCTATGGGGGACAAAGGTTGGGGCCCGGCTCTGTCTCGACCCATTGGGTAGGGCCCGGCTCTGTCTCGAGGGTTGGGTAGGGCGAAGTGGACGTGTTGGAATGGCCTATCGGAATACTAGAGGATCCTCCCGTGGGCCCAGGTTATAACACAATAATGGTCCAGTAGAAGACACCCAAATTCAAGAGTATTATGGTCTTTTTCCTAGGGTTTGTTTAAGTCTAGGCCCTGTGAATAAGTTTATTTGTCCCCACTGGGCCCCTTATCCATGGCTTGAATAGCGACATGGTCTGACATGATCCATTCAAAGTCTATGGGACTGAACACCATCTCCATCAGACTCATAGAATGGAGCAATGCACCACACATACCCAGGTGGTGTATAGTACTTCCATACATCAAAATTCTATGATGATATTCTACCCAAGTATTGCTTCCACATTAGGTATTCTCGAAATTAGGATATCTGGCGGAACTATTTTTTTTCTCTAGATGGTTCTGTTTGGAATCAGAGCCACGTGGAGGCCTAGTATGGCCCTAAATATCTCTATGGGTACCATATTATTGTTCTCTATGGATCATGACTTGTCCGGAGCTGTTATATGACCTCGAGGCTTAGGACTCCCCTTTTTGGGTATCAAGTGTGAGCCCACCCACTGGCGACCATTATAACCCATTATTGAGTTTCCTATTTTGGTGACTACATGAGGCTCCATCTCTTCGGGGGCATTAGATACATTTGTTGTTTGTGATGTTCCACCACTTTGAGGGAAATTACACGTTCCTGTGACGATAAATTCTATACCGCTCACGCGTCTTGGCTTTCCTGTTGACGCATTTCGCGTAATTTGTGGTTTTCATAGCAAAACATAACCCGTATTGACTTCTCCACGTACACTCTGAAAATTGTTATAACTCATTTCCATTCCGCACAAGTCGCAAAACTAACATAAAAAGACATTTAAAGCCGTCAAACCCTGTATTTGAAGGCGCCGCGGCGGCGAAAGAAAGCGAATGATGTTCTATAATGTGATATGTGACACAATAAAAGTCCTGTCTCCAGAAAATCATATGTTAGATGCATCTGGCCATGATCAGAAAAGTCTGAAAGAAAATGCGCCTGACATTTCGGCGCGTTACGATGAGAAGGTTATTTCTAATGGGAAAAAAGATCACTTTTAAGCTTTTACAATAAACACCAAAAAAATACTAGTAGTCAACCCCTTTTAACCTGTACTAAAAAAAAAAACACGCGGTTCACTGGAGTCAAAACGTAATTCACAGAAAGCCATTTCGTAAGGCTGTTTCAATTTTTGCTCTACCTAAAAAAAAAAAAAAAAAAAAAAAACCGCCCCATGTATATATATCGCACAATATATAGTGGAGCCGAATTGGGAATTGGTCATTGAATTACGACAATATTTAGATGCATTTTATTAGAAAGTGAAGGTGAAGGTAGGATAAAGGCGGCCCTATAGCGCCAAGGATCAAAAGGTCAAAGGTATAGCACCCACATATGTGCCCCCTTACCTGTCCTCCGGGCTTGACAAGTTCAGATATGTGTTTCACAAGTTAAGCAGCTTTTCTAAAATCAAAATGATTTTGGGATACTTTGTCACAAAGTGATATGCTATCTACTCTGTATGTGTCTATGAGCAGCCACCCAGTGGTTGTGTCATGTACTGCGGCCTTCTAATGCTATGGTTAGTTCATTGTGATATCGAAAGGAATTGGTAACGTGAGAAATTTGAGTCCTTAACCAAATTGGAGATGAATATAGAATGGACATTGGTGCTAGAATAGGGTTTGTAATAAATTTTCCCAAAAATTTCAGGTTTGGCCAACCCCCAGATTTTTGGGAGTTGTGTCTCATGAGCAGGGTTGAGCAATCGGGTTCGTAAAAGATCGGATCCCGATCGGTGATCCAGCAAATTTCACGATTGCGATTGGCTGGAAAATTATTGGAAATTGGATTTTAAAATTTCAAGATCGACTCAACCCTAAAAGTGACTTTTCCCATAGAGAAGCATTGACTAAAGTTGAGCGATCGGGATCGGAAAAGATGGGATCCCAATCGTCGATCAAGCAAATTTCATGATCGGGATTGGCTGGAAAATGATCAAAAATTGGATTTTAAAATCGATCCTGAAATCTCAAGATCGGCTCAACCCTACTCATGAGTCATTATTATACTCTAGAGTCTCTTCCGACCCAAGAGTCCGCGATGTCAATGAACACAGGTTATCGCTGGGGTCTGTGATTGGTCCTCTGGGGTGAAATGGGGGCATGGACATCATAACACTAGTTGATTCCCCCACATGACCACCAAGGCCAAATCAGAGGTCCCCTCATAGAGCCACTGAAGAGGCTGGAATAGAAGGTCAGATGCCATGGTGGAGTCCAGAAGAGCTCAGGAAAGGTGAGTATAAGGCTCCGCTGAAACAGGGAGTATGGAGCCATGGAATCGGTGGCAAGATTGAGCAGGACGCTTATTTTTTCAGTGGCAGAATCATGTCAAAGTCAGCCACTGATTTTGAGGTCGGAATCCCTTAAAATCAGCGGCAAATTCCGCCATGGGAATGGATCCTAAGTGGGTTCCAATTCTTATACCTTGGGGTCTGAAGATACCCAGAGAAGAAGAAGAAAACTTCTACCAAAACAAACCTGTACGAAACAAATCTCACTGATCACGACTGAAATACTTTTAATCCAACCTTCAATATTCCAAAAATTTTGGTAGAAAATTGGGATCTCACAAAACCGGATGTAAATCATCAACATGACAAGTCACTTTTCAGTATTTTTGTATAACTGCATAACAATGTCTTATATTCAATCAGCCAGAATCTGTTTAATCCCGGATTAAGAGAATTTGACTTTTCGGTATCTCGGTGCAGTAAAGTTGGTATCGCACCTGCTTCTTAACATTTTCTTCTAAGAGCGCGTCTCCCATTGACTTGATAAGAGGGCCGCTGTCCTTTGGTTAATGATCTGTTTCACATCCAGGATTACTCCTTAGCTGAATGATTTCAGATGTAAAACTCTTAAACTACACCTTAAAATGGAAATGAATATTCATGAAAAATCCAAGAACCATAAAATGACTTTCTTGCAGATGAGTAATGGCGTAGAGGGAGCGTCCTGTAAGACGGTGGCGACAGCCGGGAGCACGGAAGGTAATTCACACAGATTGTGGAGACAGAACAAAGACAAAGGGAAAATACAGGACAGTTTAGAGACCGTCACTCCAAATGACCTTGACTAGTGCTCTTCTATGGGGTGGTCTTCTCAAAGATGGCGGCCAGTATGTATAACGTACAGTATGGTAGAACTAAAACTCTGTCACTGGACGTCTGGTTTCGATAAGAGGGCGCCTCAACCTTGTCTGATATAGAAATATAAATACCCTTTTAGGGAATCCTCAATGTATAAAGATGGTCTATCTATCTATCTTTCTATCTATCTATCTATCTATCTCCTATCTATCTATCTATCTATCTATCTATCTATCTATCTCCTATCTATCTATCTATCTATCTATCTATCTATCTATCTACTATCTATCTGTCTATCTATCTATCTATCTATCTATCTCATATCTATCTATCTCATATCTATCTATATCCTATCTATCTATCTATCTATCTATCTATCTATCTATCTATATCCTATCTATCTATCTATGTATCATCTATCTATCTATCTATCTATCTATCTATCTATCTATCTATCATCTATCTATCTATCTATCTATCTATCTATCTATCTATCTCCTATCTATCTACCTATCTATCTCCTATCTATCTATCTATCTATCTATCTATCTATCTATCTACTATCTATCTATCTATCTATCTATCTATCTATCTATCTTTTTTTAATCTCACACCTCTCTACCGGCCTACCATTTTATCTAGATAGCATCATATACTGGCTCAGTGTTGATCTCTGTGGTTCTGGGTTTGAATCCATCCATAACAACATCTGTGTGTTGTTTGTATGCTTCCTGTGTTTGTGTGGGAACTCTGGTTTAATAAACACATACCAATAGGTTAATTGGTTTCCTATGAGCCTGAAATAGGGAAATTAGATTCTAAGCCCTAATGGCTTCCAGAAAGTGATGTGAGTGACATTATCTGTACAGTAATGTGGGATGTGTAGATGGTATACAAACACTATAACTAAATCTATCCATGCCTATGGTATATATGTTTTGGCTATACACTACTGTCTATATTTATGGTCATTAAACCAAAACATTGTGCATGATATCATTGAATGAACGTGAGGGTGCTAGATCATCATAATCAATGCTGGAAATGTATCAAGTCAGACACTCTGTATACATTACATAAGTTCATATCTTGTAACTGCTTTAGCTCCGTGGAGGATGGACCTGCTCCTCGTGGGTGGAGAAACCGACAGGACATGCCCCCTTCTACAAGCACCACTCTGATAGCAAACAAAAATGCTGTAATTATACAAAGGCTTGAGCCAACAGAGGATGGGCCATCTAGAGATTTGTGGTTATGTGGTAGCGGCATGAAAAAACACAAGAAAGGGAGTCCAGGTTTTTCTCCAGGGCCCCCTCTTCTGTCTGTGACGGCCATGTACATTGCGTATAATCTGTGATTTCTCCTCGGCTGTCTATTATTAGAACAAACGCGTTAAACCTTGAGTCAGATATTCCTCAGATACAGAATCAAATAGTAGCCTCCTGCGGAGAGAAGTCAGCTCTGGAGGCAACGCACACCTCTGATATTTACAAGTCTAATTCTGCTACAATACAAATTTCCATGACCTTCAGTGCGCTAAGTACGGTGTTTGTGGAAGGTTCTGTGTATGACAAGACCACTCTGCCAGGCAGCTCCTATTTACTCTGTAATACGGTAAAAAGCTGTCAAAGTCTTTTGCCATCAAACAAGCTGAGAAGTAAAGATTCCTCCTGCAAGACACGTGGATTTATCTTGTGAACCTGCACTGACACAACAACTATCATTCATCTCATGATAGGCACATGGTCCCCGGGGCCCATAAAGCAATACATACTCACTGAGAGGTTGTAAGAAAGTATCAAATGTAACATTGTTTTATTCTATAGATAGGAGATAGATAGGAGATAGATATATAGGAGATAGATAGATAGATAGATAGATAGATAGATAGATAGATAGATAGATAGATAGGAGATAGATAGGAGATAGATATATAGGAGATAGATAGATAGATAGATAGATAGATAGATAGATAGATAGATAGATAGATGATAGATAGATAGATAGGAGATAGATAGATAGGAGATAGATAGATAGGAGATAGATAGATAGATAGATAGATAGATAGATAGATAGATAGATAGATAGATAGATAGGAGATAGATAGATAGATAGATAGATAGATAGATAGATAGATAGAAGATAGATAGATAGATAGATAGATACATAGATAGATAGATAGGAGATAGATAGATAGATAGATAGATAGATAGATAGGAGATAGATAGATAGATAGATAGATAGGAGATAGATAGATAGATAGATAGATAGATAGATAGATAGATAGGAGATAGATAGATAGATAGATAGATAGGAGATAGATAGATAGATAGATAGATAGATAGATAGATAGATAGATAAATAGATAGATAGATAGATAGATAGATAGATATATTTTCTTTTTTTGGATCTGATTCTATATTCTAGTCCTGTACAGTATGTTACATGATTATATATGATTGTGAAGGATGCTATCTTGCCTAAACTGCGCAGCGGTTCACTTTACAGCAGTTTGCTTTACGACTGAGCGTAATACATAAAACCACCAAAAACATATCCCTCCCTGCACTCAAGTAAACCAGTATAAATAATGCACAAGACCAATGGAGTGGGTTAAATTGTGGGGGTCGGCCACAGCTTTATTAACATAACAAATTAGCAGAACCCTGCTACCCCTTGACGAGTACATAAGGCGCGTCACCGGAATGCCCCGCCACCTCCTGGGTGGGCATGTGAAAGATGTTCTGCGGGTGACGCGCCTCTCCTCTTCTTCCTGATTTCGTACGGGGAAGGGTACAAGGTCCTGCCAACCTGTCAGCTGTGACACCTGAGTGTACAAAAGAAAACGTATAAATAACAAATATACAAGGAAGAACCAAAACAGCATTAAATAACCAATAAATAACCAAAAGGAAATGCAAAAATAAATAACAAATACAACGAAGCAACCAAATAAGGGGAGGGCGGGAGGGCGAAATACACCGTCGGCGCTGGCGGGGATCCGAAAGGAAGTCCCCGCCCAGCGCCGAGGGTTAAATAACCGCCGGGGGAGGGCTCCGCCCCTCTCCCCGCCCACCCGAACACAGCGTGAACGCCGTGACGGGAGGGAAGGAGGAGGAGCCCGAGCGTAATCACGCTCAGTCAGCAGCCGGCCAGCTTAAGCAGCCGACCGGCCAACAAGCATCACATAAGAAACCTCATTATCATAAGAAACAATAGGAAGAGGCCTCCAGAGAATTGACATAGAAATCTACTCCAGCTTCTATCTCTCTAGCTCCTAGGTCGCACCTGACATCATCGGAGCACACAATAAGACTGGCGTACAGTATGGCGATCTTAATGAACGTTCTCCAATGTGTCTACTTCTGTTGGACTTTGGGCATGCTCAGTAGTGATCTGGGCTGTCACTAGATCTACTCTCGCGGGCGCACAGGGGGGTCATTACAGACCGGCCCTCCCAATACGGCACCGATAGGAGTATACAGGGAGATATATATATATTTCTGTATTTCTCATGTTCTCCGTGTTATTGCAATGTCTTAGGATCTGCTGTTATCAGACACATGCAAATGTTTCCTGCCTCGCTGCCGCCCATCCCTGAAGATCCTTTATGCCATTTCCGATCTGTCAAAAACTGTAAATGTGTTCCCTCCAGAAGTTGCAGCCATTAAATTCCTCCCCCGGGGTCCTGTTTTCATATCTCTGTATCTAGAAAACTAGAAAGTAATCTGAACAAACAAGGAAGACGGTTCAAAAGAGTGAAAAACCAGCAGTTTATAATGGAAATGATGGCGGTTTCACACACCGCACCGCCATGATACGTACATATATGAACTGACTTATTGCATGTGCAAGCTATGGACCAATATAGAGCACAGTGTAATGTACTGTATAAATAATACTGTAGTATACAGTACAACTGACAATATACTAGCCTAATATACATAAATATACATAACAAACCTAACTATATTACCGCAATATAGAGTTCGGTGTGATGAAAATGAAATACTGCGATATACAGTAAAGTATATTAAAAATCTAATACCGCAATATACAGTACAATGTGATCTAAATATAATACTACCATGATATTCCAAGACAGTAGTGAAAAGCTAAAACCCTCATATAGAGTTCAGTACAATGTACATCACATATACAGTAATATCATATTATACAGTATACCGTAATGTAAATATAATATCGCAATATAAGGTTCAGTGTAAGATAAATATTATAAATCAATAAACAGTAGTGCCAAGCTACTACCCTCATAAAGAGTTTACTACAATATACAGTACATATGCAGTCATACAACAGTGTACAGTATAGTATACTGTAAATATAATACCGCAAAATAAGGTTCAGTGTAAGATAAATATTATAATCCAATAAACAGTAGTGCCAAGCTAATACCCTCATAAAGAGTTTAGCACAATATACAGTACATATACAGTAATATGACACAATACAGTATGGTATGGTATAAATATAATACTGCAATATAAGGTTCAGTGTAAGATAAATATGATAATCGAATAAACAGTAGTGCAAAGCTAATACCATCATATAGAGTTTAGTACAATATACAGTACATATGCAGTCATACAACAGTGTACAGTATAGTATACTGTAAATATAATACTGTAAAATAAGGTTCAGTGTAAGATAAATATTATAATCCAATAAACAGTAGTGCCACGCTAATACCCTCATAAAGAGTTTAGCACAATATACAGTACATATATATTATGACACAGTACAGTATACTGTAAATATAATACCGCAGTATAAGATTCAGTGTAAGATAAATACAATAATTGAATAATCAGAAATGCAAAGCTAATACTCTCATAAAGAGTTTAGTACAATATACAGCACATATACAGTAATACGACACTATACAGTATAGTATGGTATAAATATAATACCGAAATATAAGGTTCAGTGTAAGATAAATGTGACAACCCATTAAATGGTAGTGCAAAGCTAATACCCTCATATAGAGTTTAGTACAATATACAGTACATATACAGTAATATGACACTATACAGTATAGTATGGTGTAAATATAATACCGCAATATAAGGTTCAGTGTAAGAGAAAATACGATAATCAAAAAAACAGAAGTGCAAAGCTAATAGCCTCATAAAGAGGTTAGTACAATATACAGTACATATACAGTAATATGACACAATACAGTATAGTATGGTGTAAATATAATACCGCAATATAAGGTTCGGTGTAAGATAAATATGATAACCCAATTACCGGTAGTGGAAAGATATTATCGTCATATAGAGTTCAGTTCAATGTAAAGTGTATACACGGTAAGATCCCTCACATACAGTAATATGACACAATGCAGCATAGTATACAGTAAATATAGTAAATAGTAAATATACCGCAATATAAGGTTCAGTGTAAGATAAATATGATAACCCAATTACCGGTAGTGGAAAGATATTATCGTCATATAGAGTTCAGTGCAATGTAAAGTGTATACACGGTAAGATCCCTCACATACTGTATAATGTAAGTATAATACTGCAATATAAAGCTCTGTATAATTAAAATGTAACAATACAATATACCGCAGTTCAGTACCAACTTAATACAACAACAATTGGGACTGAGCCCTAGAAGTACCATACTTTTGACCTCCGTCTGGGGGTCAGACATGTCCATGTGTCACATGGTCAACCAGTCATTTAAATGGATAACATGTAATACTACATCCAACCTGTAGTGGCCACTAAAGAAAAATATCTGACCTGGTGGAAATGTCTTCTGGAGCTAAATCTATATAACTCATCTGCTCTGCTTATAAAAGGGATACCTTGATGAGACAACCCCTTTAAACGCAATATATTTCCATTTTTTTTTTTTTAATTAAAACCAAATAGTGAAATCTGTTATTTTTTCGTAGTTTGTTTTTATTTTTTGATCTTAGGTGTTTTTGTTGTATTTTCTGCACATGATTATGGGGACTATGGGAGAATTTTCTAGACATGCTCTGTACAGGAAGAGTGAGGAAATAAGCTGTGACATCATCTATTGTCAGTACTGGATGTAATGATGGGTGGGTGGTGTTATCTATAGAGGTGTTATCTTCTATTGTAATCCTGTGATGTGACGTGAATATTGAAAAAAAATTCTACAGAATTGGTGTCAGTCTTTTTTTGGGCTTATGTTAGGTTCACACTAGTGCCGACTCTCTGTAAATGCAAATTTAGGAACCCAAAGAGTGTCTGATAGCAATAGTGGATGGTAAGGGGCCCATGATCTATAAGCTATAGTGGATGGTAAGGGGCCCATGATCTATGAGCTATAGTGGATGGTAAGGGGCCCATGATCTATGAGCTATAGTGGATGGTAAGGGGCCCATGATCTGTAAGCTATAGTGGATGGTAAGGGGCCCATGACCTATGAGCTATAGAGGATGGTAAGGGGCCCATAATCAATAAGCTATAGTGGATGGTAAGGGGCCCATGACCTATGAGCTATAGAGGATGGTAAGGGGCCCATAACCAATAAGCTATAGTGGATGGTAAGGGGCCCATGACCTATGAGCTATAGAGGATGGTAAGGGGCCCATAATCAATAAGCTATAGTGGATGGTAAGGGGCCCCATGATATATGAGCTATAGTGGATGGTAAGGGCCCATGATCTATGAGCTATAGTGGATGGTAACGGGCCCATGATCTATGAGCTATAGTGGATGGTAAGGAGCCCATGATCTATAAGTTATAGTGGATGGTAAGGGGCCCATGATCTATGAGCTATAGTGGATGGTAAGGGGCCCATGATCTATGAGCTATAGTGGATGGTAAGGGGCCCATGATCTATGAGCTATAGTGGATGGTAAGGGGCCCATGACCTATGAGCTATAGAGGATGGTAAGGGGCCCATAATCAATAAGCTATAGTGGATGATAAGGGGCCCCATGATCTATGAGCTATAGTGGATGGTAAGGGGCCCATTATCTATGAGCTATAGTGGATGGTAAGGGCCCCATGATCTATGAGCTATAGTGGATGGTAAGGAGCCCATGATCTATAAGTTATAGTGGATGGTAAGGGGCCCATGATCTATGAGCTATAGTGGATGGTAAGGAGCCCATGATCTATAAGTTATAGTGGATGGTAAGGGGCCCATGATATATGAGCTATAGTGGATGGTAAGGGCCCATGATCTATGAGCTATAGTGGATGGTAAGGGGCCCATGATCTATAAGCTATAGTGGATGGTAAGGGGCCCATGATCTATGAGCTATAGTGGATGGTAAGGGGCCCATTATCTATGAGCTATAGAGGATGGTAAGGGGCCCATAACCAATAAGCTATAGTGGATGGTAAGGGGCCCATGACCTATGAGCTATAGAGGATGGTAAGGGGCCCATAATCAATAAGCTATAGTGGATGGTAAGGGGCCCCATGATATATGAGCTATAGTGGATGGTAAGGGCCCATGATCTATGAGCTATAGTGGATGGTAAGGAGCCCATGATCTATAAGTTATAGTGGATGGTAAGGGGCCCATGATCTATGAGCTATAGAGGATGGTAAGGGGCCCATGATATATGAGCTATAGTGGATGGTAAGGGCCCATGATCTATGAGCTATAGTGGATGGTAAGGGGCCCATGATCTATGAGTTATAGAGGATGGTAAGGGGCCCATGATCTATGAGCTATAGTGGATGGTAAGGGGCCCATGATCTATGAGCTATAGTGGATGGTAAGGGGCCCATGATCTATAATAGTGGATGGTAAGGGGCCCATGATCTATAATAGTGGATGGTAAGGGGCCCATTATCTATGATGCCCCCTGGCCTAGGGGCCTCCACTATATTGCCCCACCCTATGGTGCCCCAAATCATTAACCCCTTGTTAATGAGCATTTCGATGAGCCCATTCCCGGCCTGTCAGTATCAGGCACTACGAGGACTCTGACAAGTTAATAGGCGCCTCCCTAGAAGTGCAGCACTTACACCAACCATTCATGGGATTACAAAAATAGGAGCGCGGCTCTTAATCGACAATGGCGGTAATAATCCTTTGATTACACCCGCTAACGGCCGTCCTTTAATGGATTTTACTTGTCACTTTTAATTCTTCCTAATCTTAGTCTGCCTCCATTATGCGGCTTTGTCATCCAGACGCCGTTGTTGTCACTCACTATATGGACCCTCATTCAGTAACCAAGACCGCAACAATGGGAAATCCGGGAGAGTCATCCTCGTATTCCCGGGCGATGCAGCAGGCAGCACTTCTAACTTCACGGGACATAATTGGAGACGCATTTTTCATTCCGTACGGTATTATAACCAGCGCCTGAGCCGCTTCCCCCCCCCCCCCCCTCCTTATAATCTCCCGTGATTTAATCCAACTAGTAAATTCCACAAGCAGCCGTTGCCGCAGTCGGCAGAGTCGTCCGGGTGTTCTCAGTACAAGACTTCATGCCTGCGGTTATTGTGACAAATGACAAAAGTACCGAAAATTTATTTCTTATTGATGAAGGTTTTAATTAACTGTTTGCGCTTTTAATGGAGGGAAAATAGAAATATTATTACGCGTTTGGCTGCCGTGCTCGGGGAGGAAATTGTATTATGAAGCAAGAGGGATTACTGTGTGTGAATAGGCGCAGATGTGGCAGAGGGGACGCTGAGGATTTGGAAAATACAACAGAATTCTGTACAGGGTGAGAACGCTAGATGTCACTAGGACTGAAGTAGGACTATAGAGGAAAGCCACGGCAAACGCAGAAAAGGGTTAACGGGAATGTCACCAGACCCAGAATATCACCCCATCCCTGCAGATAGATAGGTTACTGTCACCAGACCCAGCATATCACCCCAGTCCTGCAGATAGATAGGTTACTGTCACCAGACCCAGCATATCACCCCAGTCCTACAGATAGATAGGTTACCGTCACCAGACCCAGCATATCACCCCAGCCCTGCAGATAGATAGGTTAGTGTCACCAGAACCAGCATATCACCCCAGTCCTACAGATAGATAGGTTACCGTCACCAGACCCAGCATATCACCCCAGCCCTGCAGATAGATAGGTTAGTGTCACCAGAACCAGCATATCACCCCAGCCCTGCAGATAGATAGGTTACTGTCACCAGACCCAGCATATCACCCCAGCCCTGCAGATAGATAGGTTAGTGTCACCAGAACCAGCATATCACCCCAGCCCTGCAGATAGATAGGTTAGTGTCACCAGAACCAGCATATCATCCCAGCCCTGCAGATAGATAGGTTAGTGTCATCAGAACCAGCATATCACCCCAGCCCTGCAGATAGATAGGTTAGTGTCACCAGAACCAGCATATCATCCCAGCCCTGCAGATAGATAGGTTAGTGTCATCAGAACCTGCATATCACCCCAGCCCTGCAGATAGATAGGTTAGTGTCACCAGACCTCAGCATATCACCCCAGCCCTGCAGATAGATAGGTTACTGTCACCAGACCCAGCATATCACCCCAGCCCTGCAGATAGATAGGTTAGTGTCACCAGACCCAGCATATCACCCCAGCCCTGCAGATAGATAGGTTAGTGTCACCAGACCCAGCATATCACCCCAGCCCTGCAGATAGATAGGTTAGTGTCACCAGAACCAGCATATCACCCCAGCCCTGCAGATAGATAGGTTACTGTCACCAGAACCAGCATATCACCCCAGCCCTGCAGATAGATAGGTAACTGTCACCAGAACCAGCATATCACCCCAGCCCTACAGATAGATAGGTTACTGTCACCAGACCCAGCATATCACCCCAGCCCTGCAGATAGATAGGTTAGTGTCACCAGACCCAGCATATCACCCCAGTCCTGCAGATAGATAGGTTACTGTCACCAGACCCAGCATATCACCCCAGTACTGCTGATAGATAGGTTAGTGTCACCAGACCCAGCATATCACCCCAGCCCTGCAGATAGATAGGTTAGTGTCACCAGACCCAGCATATCACCCCAGCCCTACAGATAGATAGGTTACTGTCACCAGACCTCAGCATATCACCCCAGCCCTGCAGATAGATAGGTT
Source organism: Leptodactylus fuscus (assembly GCF_031893055.1). Taxonomy (NCBI): domain Eukaryota; kingdom Metazoa; phylum Chordata; class Amphibia; order Anura; family Leptodactylidae; genus Leptodactylus; species Leptodactylus fuscus. The sequence goes on along the minus strand of NC_134268.1, from coordinate 210,344,265 downwards.
AGTGTCACCAGAAACAGCATATCACCCCAGCCCTACAGATAGATAGGTTACTGTCACCAGACCCAGCATATCACCCCAGCCCTGCAGATAGATAGGTTAGTGTCACCAGACCCAGCATATCACCCCAGCCCTGCAGATAGATAGGTTAGTGTCACAAGACCCAGCATATCACCCCAGCCCTGCAGATAGATAGGTTAGTGTCACCAGACCCAGCATATCACCCCAGTCCTGCAGATAGATAGGTTAGTGTCACTAGAACCAGCATATCACCCCAGCCCTGCAGATAGATAGGTTAGTGTCACCAGACCCAGCATATCACCCCAGTCCTGCAGATAGATAGGTTACTCTCACCAGAACCAGCATATCACCCCAGCCCTACAGATAGATAGGTTACTGTCACCAGACCCAGCATATCACCCCAGCCCTGCAGATAGATAGGTTAGTGTCACCAGACCCAGCATATCACCCCAGCCCTGCAGATAGATAGGTTACTGTCACCAGACCCAGCATATCACCCTAGCCCTGCAGATAGATAGGTTAGTGTCACCAGACCTAGCATATCACCCCAGCCCTGCAGATAGATAGGTTAGTGTAATCAGAACCAGCATATCACCCCAGCCCTGCAGATAGATAGGTTAGTGTCACCAGAACCAGAATATCACCCCAGCCCTGCAGATAGATAGGTTAGTGTCACCAGAACCAGCATATCACCCCAGCCCTGCAGATAGATAGGTTAGTGTCATCAGAACCAGCATATCACCCCAGCCCTGCAGATAGATAGGTTAGTGTCACCAGACCCAGCATATCACCCCAGCCCTGCAGATAGATAGGTTAGTGTCACCAGACCCAGCATATCACCCCAGCCCTGCAGATAGATAGGTTAGTGTCACCAGACCCAGCATATCACCCCAGCCCTGCAGATAGATAGGTTAGTGTCACCAGACCCAGCATATCACCCCAGTCCTGCAGATAGATAGGCTAGTGTCACTAGAACCAGCATATCACCCCAGCCCTGCAGATAGATAGGTTAGTGTCACCAGACCCAGCATATCACCCCAATCCTGCAGATAGATAGGTTAGTGTCACTAGAACCAGCATATCACCCCAGCCCTGCAGATAGATAGGTTAGTGTCAGCAGAACCAGCATATCACCCCAGCCCTGCAGATAGAAAGGTTACTGTCACCAGACCCAGCATATCACCCCAGTCCTGCAGATAGATAGGTTAGTGTCACCAGAACCAGCATATCACCCCAGTCCTGCAGATAGATAGGTTAGTGTCACCAGACCCAGCATATCACCCCAGCCCTGCAGATAGATAGGATAGTGTCACCAGACCCAGCATATCACCCCAGCCCTGCAGATAGATTGGTTAGTGTCACCAGACCCAGCATATCACCCCAGCCCTGCAGATAGATAGGTTAGTGTCACCAGACCCAGCATATCACCCCAGCCCTGCAGATAGATAGGTTAGTGTCACCAGACCCAGCATATCACCCCAGTCCTGCAGATAGATAGGTTAGTGTCACTAGAACCAGCATATCACCCCAGCCCTGCAGATAGATAGGTTAGTGTCACCAGACCCAGCATATCACCCCAGCCCTGCAGATAGATAGGTTACTGTCACCAGAACCAGCATATCGCCCCAGCCCTACAGATAGATAGGTTACTGTCACCAGACCCAGCATATCACCCCAGCCCTGCAGATAGATAGGTTAGTGTCACCAGACCAGCATATCACCCCAGCCCTGCAGATAGATAGGTTACTGTCACCAGACCCAGCATATCACCCTAGCCCTGCAGATGGATAGGTTAGTGTCACCAGACCTAGCATATCACCCCAGCCCTGCAGATAGATAGGTTAGTGTCATCAGAACCAGCATATCACCCCAGCCCTGCAGATAGATAGGTTAGTGTCACCAGAACCAGAATATCACCCCAGCCCTGCAGATAGATAGGTTAGTGTCACCAGAACCAGCATATCACCCAAGCCCTGCAGATAGATAGGTTAGTGTCATCAGAACCAGCATATCACCCCAGCCCTGCAGATAGATAGGTTAGTGTCACCAGACCCAGCATATCACCCTAGCCCTGCAGATAGATAGGTTAGTGTCACCAGACCCAGCATATCATCCCAGCCCTGCAGATAGATAGGTTAGTGTCACCAGAACCAGCATATCACCCCAGCCCTGCAGATAGATAGGTTACTGTCACTAGAACCAGCATATCACCCCAGCCCTGCAGATAGATAGGTTAGTGTCACCAGACCCAGCATATCACCCCAGTCCTGCAGATAGATAGGTTAGTGTCACCAGACCCAGCATATCACCCCAGCCCTGCAGATAGATAGGTTACTGTCACCAGACCCAGCATATCACCCCAGCCCTACAGATAGATAGGTTACTGTCACCAGACCTCAGCATATCACCCCAGCCCTGCAGATAGATAGGTTACTGTCACCAGAACCAGCATATCACCCCAGCCCTACAGATAGATAGGTTAGTGTCACCAGACCCAGCATATCACCCCAGCCCTGCAGATAGATAGGTTACTGTCACCAGAACCAGCATATCACCCCAGCCCTACAGATAGATAGGTTACTGTCACCAGACCCAGCATATCACCCCAGCCCTGCAGATAGGTTAGTGTCACCAGACCCAGCATATCACCCCAGCCCTGCAGATAGATAGGTTAGTGTCACCAGACCTCAGCATATCACCCCAGCCCTGCAGATAGATAGGTTACTGTCACCAGAACCAGCATATCACCCCAGCTCTGCAGATAGATAGGTTAGTGTCACCAGACCCAGCATATCACCCCAGCCCTGCAGATAGATAGGTTAGTGTCACCAGAACCAGCATATCACCCCAGCCCTGCAGATAGATAGGTTACTGTCACCAGATCCAGCATATCACCCCAGCCCTGCAGATAGATAGGTTAGTGTCACCAGACCCAGCATATCACCCCAGCCCTGCAGATAGATAGGTTAGTGTCACCAGACCCAGCATATCACCCCAGTCCTGCAGATAGATAGGTTACTGTCACCAGACCCAGCATATCACCCCAGCCCTGCAGATAGATAGGTTACTGTCACCAGACCCAGCATATCACCCCATCCCTGTCACCAGACCCAGCATATCACCCCAGCCCTGCAGATAGATAGGTTACTGTCACCAGACCCAGCATATCATCCCAGCCCTGCAGATAGATAGGTTACTGTCACCAGACCCAGCATATCACCCCAGCCCTGCAGATAGATAGGTTACTGTCACCAGACCCAGCATATCACCCCAGCCCTGCAGATAGATAGGTTACTGTCACCAGACCCAACATATTACCCCAGCCCTGCAGATAGATAGGTTACTGTCACCAGACCCAGCATATCACCCCAGCCCTGCAGATACATAGGTTACTGTCACCAGATCCAGCATATCATCCCAGCCCTGCAGATAGATAGGTTAGTGTCACCAGACCCAGCATATCACCCCAGCCCTGCAGATAGATAGGTTAGTGTCACCAGACCCAGCATATGACCCCAGCCCTGCAGATAGATAGGTTAGTGTCACCAGACCCAGCATATCACCCCAGTCCTGCAGATAGATAGGTTACTGTCACCAGACCCAGCATATCACCCCAGCCCTGCAGATAGATAGGTTACTGTCACCAGACCCAGCATATCACCCCATCCCTGTCACCAGACCCAGCATATCACCCCAGCCCTGCAGATAGATAGGTTACTGTCACCAGATCCAGCATATCACCCCAGCCCTGCAGATAGATAGGTTACTGTCACCAGATCCAGCATATCACCCCAGCCCTGCAGATAGATAGGTTACTGTCATCAGATCCAGCATATCACCCCAGCCTGCAGATAGATAGGTTACTGTCACCAGAACCAGCATATCACCCCAGCCCTGCAGATAGATAGGTTACTGTCATCAGATCCAGCATATCACCCCAGCCCTGCAGATAGATAGGTTACTGTCACCAGACCCAGCATATCACCCCAGCCCTGCAGATAGATAGGTTAGTGTCACCAGACCCAGCATATCACCCCAGTCCTGCAGATAGATAGGTTACTGTCACCAGACCCAGCATATCACCCCAGCCCTGCAGATAGATAGGTTACTGTCACCAGACCCAGCATATCACCCCATCCCTGTCACCAGACCCAGCATATCACCCCAGCCCTGCAGATAGATAGGTTACTGTCACCAGACCCAGCATATCATCCCAGCCCTGCAGATAGATAGGTTACTGTCACCAGACCCAGCATATCACCCCAGCCCTGCAGATAGATAGGTTACTGTCACCAGACCCAGCATATCACCCCAGCCCTGCAGATAGATAGGTTAGTGTCACCAGACCCAGCATATCACCCCAGCCCTGCAGATAGATAGGTTAGTGTCACCAGACCCAGCATATCACCCCAGTCCTGCAGATAGATAGGTTACTGTCACCAGACCCAGCATATCACCCCAGCCCTGCAGATAGATAGGTTACTGTCACCAGACCCAGCATATCACCCCAGCCCTGCAGATAGATAGGTTACTGTCACCAGAACCAGCATATCACCCCAGCCCTGCAGATAGATAGGTTACTGTCACCAGACCCAGCATATCACCCCATCCCTGTCACCAGACCCAGCATATCACCCCAGCCCTGCAGATAGATAGGTTAGTGTCACCAGCCCCAGTATATCACCCCAGCCCTGCAGATAGATAGGTTACTGTCACCAGACCCAGTATATCACCCCAGCCCTGCAGATAGATAGGTTACTGTCACCAGACCCAGCATATCACCCCAGCCCTGCAGATAGATAGGTTAGTGTCACCAGACCCAGCATATCACCCCAGTCCTGCAGATAGATAGGTTACTGTCACCAGACCCAGCATATCACCCCAGCCCTGCAGATAGATAGGTTACTGTCACCAGACCCAGCATATCACCCCATCCCTGTCACCAGACCCAGCATATCACCCCAGCCCTGCAGATAGATAGGTTAGTGTCACCAGCCCCAGTATATCACCCCAGCCCTGCAGATAGATAGGTTACTGTCACCAGACCCAGTATATCACCCCAGCCCTGCAGATAGATAGGTTACTGTCACCAGACCCAGCATATCACCCCAGCCCTGCAGATAGATAGGTTAGTGTCACCAGACCCAGCATATCACCCCAGTCCTGCAGATAGATAGGTTACTGTCACCAGACCCAGCATATCACCCCAGCCCTGCAGATAGATAGGTTACTGTCACCAGACCCAGCATATCACCCCATCCCTGTCACCAGACCCAGCATATCACCCCAGCCCTGCAGATAGATAGGTTAGTGTCACCAGCCCCAGTATATCACCCCAGCCCTGCAGATAGATAGGTTACTGTCACCAGACCCAGTATATCACCCCAGCCCTGCAGATAGATAGGTTACTGTCACCAGACCCAGCATATCACCCCAGCCCTGCAGATAGATAGGTTACTGTCACCAGACCCAGCATATCACCCCATCCCTGTCACCAGACCCAGCATATCACCCCAGCCCTGCAGATAGATAGGTTAGTGTCACCAGCCCCAGTATATCACCCCAGCCCTGCAGATAGATAGGTTACTGTCACCAGACCCAGTATATCACCCCAGCCCTGCAGATAGATAGGTTACTGTCACCAGAACCAGCATATCACCCCAGCCCTGCAGATAGGTTACTGTCACCCAAATCATACAGTGTTTGCCCCACTGAATCACTGTCCTCTGGAGAATACAGGTATAGCTGCGTTGCCCAAAAATTTGGACAAGTATGTTGTTGAAACGGCCTAAAAGAAAAACTGTCTTAGCTGCCATGGCAACCAATCACAGCCCAGTTTTCACTTTCATTTCTCATAGCGCCGTTGGAAAATGAAAGCCAAGCCGTCGCTGGTTGCTATGGGCAACAATGATGATGTCAAAGAATTTTTTTTTTTGTCAATCTGTCTCATTATTATATTTTTTTGTAAAATTTAACACTCCCATTCGTTTACAGACGCACGGCCATTAAGCTAAATTGAAGTCGTCGTTATGGAGGGTGATATTCGGGAAGCGGGGGATGGGCGGACAAGATGGAGCAGGTTGGCATTACTCCCATAGTGGGTTCCATTCTATATATATTTATATATTGCCGGGGAGCCACTAGTGACAGACGTTATCTCACACAGACGGGCATGGGTGGCAGGTGTAGATTCGGAGACGTGATGTACGGTAATTAAGGTCGCGTGGTTTGGTAGTATTGCCGGAGACAGAACACATACTAGTCTGGAGATTTACTGCGTTGCGCGCAATTTCCAATCCAAGGCAGAAACAATTTCATGTACTATAAAAATGTAATTTGTTTTCTCCTTCAGGAAGCAAAGTAATAGTACCTGGAAGGGAATTGTCAGGCGTCTTCCTATTGTTACTCCTGTACGGAATGTAAATCCAAGATATTTTATCTGTTGTCTTAAGCGCTGACCAAAATGGAGGAGAAGAGAAAACCGTAGGGAAAAAAAATAGCGGTCATCTTCTATTCATTGGTTGGTAGCGCGTAAGGTGTTGGCTTTCCATAGCATCCAATCGAATATTACAATTGGAGTGGAAGATAAGGTCGTGGTTGTTAAAGGGGTTGTCTATGTATTAGGCGCAGCAACTCTACCAAAACTATCTGCAAAAGGGGGTGACCCTTGGCGTCCCCAAAAAATGGGCTCCCCCCAGACTTTCGGTTATAATACACAGTCCAGTGACATTAATGTGACCACTTTTGATATAGCGGACCGCTGCGAGACGTGCAGGAAGAGAGGGGATGTTGTGATGATGTCACTGGGATGTTGAGCCATGCCGACTCCAGTGCCGTGGCCAGCTGCGCTAGGTTACGCGGTTGAGCATCCATGGCACGAATAACCCGATCGAGTTGGTTCCATAGATTCTCGATTGGGTTCAAGTCCGGGGAATTTGCTGGACAAGGGAGTACGGTAAACTCATCCTGGTGCTCCTCGAACCACGCACGTACACTGCCAGCTTTATGACACGTGGCATTGTCCTGCTGGTAGATGCCATCATCCTGAGGAAAAACATTTTGCATGTAGGGGTGAACATGGTCCACAAGGAGAGATGAATACTTATGTTGATCCATCGTGCCTTCCACAATGATGAGTGCACCCAGATGGCTGATGGCACATGCCTTCTCTGATTGGTTATTTAGCGTTGACATCAATAGTAGGCGGTGGTCACATTAATATGACTGTGTATATGTAGCATGGGTACAAAACACAAAATGTAGAAGTCACTAGGTATAATATAGGGTATCCCGTTCCTCTAACATGGGTTTCAACCCCCAAACAAAAAGTAGCAGAAGCAGGGAATGGGTTAAAATAAAAAAGAAGCCATACTAACTAGAGATGAGCGAGTACTGTTCGGATCAGCCGATCCGAACAGCACGCTCGCATAGAAATGAATAGACGTAGCCGGCACGCGGGGGGTTAAGCGGCCGGCCGTCGTCAAAGCGGAAGTACCAGGTGCATCCATTAATTTCTATGGAGCAAGCTGTTCAGATCGGCTGATCCCAACAGTACTCGCTCATCTCTAATACTAACCTGTCCTTCAAGGGCGTCTCCACTTTAGCATTGACATCCCTGACTACATTTTGGCTACAGCAGTCACATTTGAGGGGAGGGGGAGTGCGACATTTTTGGAGTGCCATAGCCAAAGAGGTTCGAGGATCAGCAAACAAGAGGAAGATGAGACCCCAAAGACTATTAAACCCCTCACCCACCACCCAAAGACCTCTAAGCCCCGCATCACCCGCTTACCCCACACCAACCCATACCCACACGTCCCAAACAAGAACGATGAGACCCCAAGGACACACGAACCCCCAACCCACACTGGACATGTTCCTTCCCAGGCACTTGGACCTTCCCAAGACTTAGTGCACTTGTCTATTGCAATGGTCACCATAGTGAATTTGAGATCTTCCATGATCCCGGCTGTGCTCCTTTTTCTGGTCATATAGGTTACCTTTATGCGTAGATGTACAGTATATGGGAATACGGACTTTCCCATTAGGGATTTGCAGACTTTCCCATAAGCCAGCAGTAACAAGTTATTTGGCATCCGATAACCTCTCTCATTTTTCACTTTCTAACCATTTCCTCATTGTGTTTACTGGAATGACAGATGTCTATGGACCACATTGTGTCGGTTCTCCGTGTCGTACGGCGCGCGTAAAGAAAAAGTATTTACGTCTTGACTTCTAATTAAAGCTGCTTCTATTCCCACGTTACATCTTTATGGTAGGTTTCTGCTGAGACGTTCAGTCATAGAGCCCGGCTGCCATGATAAATAATGTATGCCTGCTTATTGCTAGCTATTCACAAAACCTGATGGCTCCCCAGCCCATTGGTAACAGCAAACTATAGATCCTGCCTAAAATTAGAAACTGGTTTCCAAACGTAGATGTGTTACGTAGGGAAGGAGCTAGAATTGTTATGTAATATGGTTACCGAAAAAAATTATTCAATAGATTGGATAAAATTATGTAGGTCCCTCTCGTGTCATCAAAATAGCTCTTAGCTGTCAAGACATGGCGGAAGACTTATGAAGACGGGCGTATCAACTCCATCACTGGAGGGAGTGCCTTATGTATGATGAGGGGCACACTTCTTCAAAAATGGGGCCAAGACACTGAAGAAGTTTTTGCTACACTGTGACCAGACGGGACTAGACCAGTTTTCAATGATCCTTGGGTGGCCATGTCACTGGTTGACCTTCTTTGGACTAATTTAGAAGGTACCAGAAATGAGCAGAATGTGTGGATTGATTTGGCCCAAATTAAATTTGGCATGACTTTTCCCAAAATTTCAGATTCAAGCAAATACGAAATATTGGGATTTGTTGTGGACGAAATACTCAAATTGACAGTGTTACTCTCGATCATGGACCTACTTTCAATGACTAAAATTGATTGACAACCATTGACAACTCAGCTTATGGCTACCATTTACTGGTTTAGATCAAGTTGTCTGGAAGGTTAGACTTGGTCAAGAAACTAGGTCAATGACCAAGACTAACCTACCAACCAAATCTAAACCAGCCAATGACAACTCAGCTTACGGCTACCATTTACTGGTTTGGATCAAGTGCTCTAGAAGGTTAGACTAGGTCAAAATACCAACCAAATCTAAGCCAGTCATTGACAAGCTACGAGCAGATTACAGTTGCCATTGGCTGACTTTGATTGGTTACTTTCAACCAATGGAAGATCAATGACCAAAGTGACTATTGGACTTTTTTGAATACATGATATTCTACCAAGTGTCCACAAAGTCTATACATCACTTTATTGGGGCACTTCAAGCAAATTTGGGAACCGCATGAAGAATAATGTTTTGTTGTTATTTTGTGTTTAATATCTTATTGTATACAAAGTTTACATTGAAACATATATAATACTGTCTAATAAGTACTGCTATACGAACACAGCGCCACCTAAAGGAAGATATTGCTAAGATAGGTTCAACATGGGGGCAACTACTAAAAACCAGGAGTAATATATGTCAAAAATTGATGTACGTCTTTTACACCTCATTTTCTATGTGTTTTAGACACTTTCTAACAACTTTTGCACCTTGTCTGATGGGCTTATCGGGAAAGGACATCACTTGTCAAAAAGGGGAAGAGTAGAACATGTGACACTGTGCGCCAGAACGTACACCAAGATTTAGTTGTGTTTTTTTAGTTGGAAACTAAGCAAACTAATAAGTTTTGTAAAGTTAGACTAGACAGTGTCAACATGCATCAGATTTATCAAACGACATGAGACACTTTGATAAATCTGGCTCAGTCTAGGACTATCTAGTCCATGTGTGCACTGTCTAAAAGAGTCCAGACAGTATTAGTGAATCTGTCCTGTATTTTTCTAATCTGTATGTTATGTGTTTAAGCTACAGGCAACTTCTGCTTGTCAAGATGTGTTGCAAAGAAAGTCTATAAATCATGTCAAAGGGGGTACGAAACCTAGTGAGAATGATGCATGCACTGCTTCCGGCTAGTACAGATTTTTTTTTAAACAACCTTTCATTCACAAGCTGGTTTGTTCATTGATATTTACTATAGGATGATAAATAGAGGAGATTTACACAGCTGTGGCCCCCTAGAAGACAGATCTGTATTGCTGTTCATCCAGAGCTTCCTAGTTCATCAGCAGAGCTGCCAGAGCTTCAAGAACTTGCCACAGGGTATAATTATACCTTGATGACGCATGATTCACTTTTCACAGGTTATATATAATACTGTAGCTTGACCATATTCACTTTGGCAGAGCTGACCTGCAATTCCACATTCAGCCATTATTTTCTTATCCCTTTAAAGGGGACCATTCACCACCTCCACCTCTTTGCGTCTTTCAATAGCTGCTGCTCCGCTGATTCTGGCACAGTTGGAATTTTTTCTCTAGCCCCCACCATTCCCGAGCATCACGTATTGATAATTACTTAAAGGGGACCTTTCACAACCTCCATCAACTCCAACTCTTTGCATCCTTCAATAGTCACTGTTCCACTGATTCTGGCACAGTTGTAATTTTTTCTCTAGCCCCCACCATTCCCGAGTATCACGTATTGATAATTACTTAAAGGAGACCTTTCACGACCTCCATCAACTCCAACTCTTTGCATCCTTCAATAGTCACTGCTCCACTGATTCTGAAACAGTTGAAGTTTTTTCTCTAGCCCTCACCATTCTCAAGAAATCAATACTGTTATTTTCAACACAATTACACTCTCAGCTGCTAGGTGGGCGGTCTCTGTCTTTCTGCTCTAGCCTAGGACCGCCCACCTGACAGCAGAGAGCATAATTGTGCTGAAATTAACAGAAGTGATTGCTCGGGAATGGTGGGGGCTAGAGAAAAAATTCCAACTGTGCCAGAATCAGTGGATCAGCGACTATTGAAGGAGGTAAAGAGTTGTAGTTGATGGAGGTTGCTAAAGGTCCGCTTTAAGTAACTATCATTAGGTGATAAAGGCTAATTGCTCTATGCCATAATACTAAACAACATAAGCCCAGATACTCTGGGCCTTTGCTATGCAGAGTTTCAGAGTCCAAATGAGTGAGACCAAAATGGTGAAGGTATAAAATTACTACCATTAAGTAGAATATTGATTTGTAATATTGGTTCGGCCGCTCAGGATCTCCAACA